>NC_137804.1:48036413-48083914 GCF_963383645.1 Muscardinus avellanarius | reverse complement strand
TTCAAACCTGCAAGATCCTCCTGTCTCTGCCTCCCAAGTGTGGGGATTACAAGCGTGCGCCACCACGCCCGGCTTAAAAAGATTTTTTAAAAGTAAAATTTTCAGCCAGGCGTGGTGGCGCACGCTTGTAATCCCAGCATTCGGGAGGCTGAGACCAGAGGATCGTGATTCGTAGCCAGCCTCAGCTACTTAGTGAGGCCCTCTGCAACTCAGTGAGACCCGGTTTCAAAATAAAGAATAAAAAATAGGGCAGGGGGGCCGGGCGTGGTGTCGCACGCTTGTAATCCCCGCGCTTGGGAGGCGGAGACAGGAGGATCGCGCAGGTTCGAAGCCAGCCACGTGCGCTGGCTTAGGAGACCCTGTTTCCAAATAAAAATGTAAAAAAAAAAGGTCTGGGAGTGTAGCCCGGAGGTAGAAGGGCTTCCAGGAACCCCAGTACCACCAAAAAAAAAAAAAAAAAAAAAAAAAAAAATAGGGCAGAGGGTGTAGCTCGGAGGTAGAATGCCCCTGGTTCCATCCCCAGACCTGCAAAAAAAAAAAAAAAAAAATCTTTTTAACTTTTCCTAAAATGAGGCCAAAAAGAAAATATCCTTCAGAGCACAAATAAAGCTGTACCTGCCGGGCATGGGGGCACATGCCTGTAATCCTAATACTTGGGAGGCTGAGATGGGAGAATCACAGGTTTGAGGCTAGTCTCAGCAATTTAGTGAGACCTTGCTTCAAAATAAAAAAAATAAGCTGGACGTGGTGGTGCACGCTTGTAATCCCAGTATTTGGGAGGCTGCGACAGGAGGATCGTGGGTTCACAGCCAGCCTCGGCTACTTAGTGAAATCCTCCGCAACTTAGTAAGACCCTGCTTGAAAATAAAGCGTTAAAAATAGGACTCCAGGTGTAGCTTGGAGGTAGAATGGCCCTGGGTTCAATTCCTGGTACCACCACCACCACAACAACAACAATAATAACAATACTCACTTGAAAAATACCTTGAATGATTAATTACCAATCTGGGAATAGTTAAACACACTGAGACATACCTTTTAATTAGATAACAGATAGGGAGATATCTAGTTATCAGATCACAGATGTCACACAAAAGATCCCAGAAGACAACCTAGTGGTCCAAATAGGACACCCATTCGCTTAATGAGAGTCTCCTGGGGCCCAGGTCTAGCCATTTCACGGGTAAAGCCTTTAAACAAGAGAGAGGCTATTGACAAGATACTGAAGGCCTTATCAGGACCCAGAAGATGACCCACGTCATCTTGTGACTTGAGGACTGAGGCCATCCTCATGGGCCTCTGTCCACCCAACCCGCGTGGAAGTCTCCTGCCGAAGAGGGCCAGGGAGGTGGCTCCGACTCTCTCTGATGGTGTGTTTCCAGCTTTCGTAAACACATTGTAGTCTATGTCTCTGGAAGGAAGGAAGGAAGGAAGGAAGGAAGGAAGGAAGGAAGGAAGGGAGGGAGGGAGGAATTGGAGAAAGGGAGGAGAAGAAAGAGAGAAGGAAAAGAAAGAAGAAAAGAAAAAGAGAAGAAAGAGAAAGAAAGGAAGGAAGAAAGGAGAAGAAAGAGAGAAAGGAAAAAGAAGCAGAAGAAAGAAAGAGATAAAAGAAAGTAAAAGAAAGAAAATAGTGAAAAAGGATTGGGATTGTAGCTTGAAGGTCAAATGCCCCTGGATTCAATCCCCAGTCTTGCGCTCTCTCTCTCTCTCTCTCTCTCTCTCTCTCTCTCTCTCTCTCTCTCTCTCTCCTCTCTCTCCTCTCTCTCCTCCATCTCTCCTCTCTCTCTCTCCCTCTCTCTCTCCCTCCCTCTCTCCTCTCTCTCTCCTCCATCTCTCCTCTCTTCTCTCTCCCTCTCTCTCCTCCATCTCTCCTCTCTCTCTCCCTCTCTCTCCTCCATCTCTCCTCTCTCCTCTCTCTCCCTCTCTCCCTCTCTCCCTCTCTCTCTCCCTCTCTCTCCTCTCTCTCTCCTCCATCTCTCCTCTCTCTCTCCTCTCTCTCTACTCCATCTCTCCTCTCTCCCTCCCTCTCCCTCTTTCTCCCTCTCTCTCTCTCCCTTCTCTCTCTCCCTCTCTCTCCTCTCTCTCTCCTCTCTTCTCCCTCTCTCTCCTCTCTCTCTACTCCATCTCTCCTCTCTCCCTCCCTCTCCCTCTCTCTCCCTTCTCTCTCTCCCCCTCTCTTCTCTCTCTCTCCTCTCTTCTCCCTTTCTCTCCTCTCTCTCTCCTCTCTCTCTCTCCTCCATCTCTCCTCTCTCTCTCCTCTCTCTCTCTCCTCTCTCTCCTCCATCTCTCCTCTCTCTCTCCTCTCTCTCTACTCCATCTCTCCTCTCTCCCTCCCTCTCCCTCTCTCTCCCTTCTCTCTCTCCCTCTCTCTCCTCTCTCTCCTCTCTTCTCCCTTTCTCTCCTCTCTCTCTCCTCCATCTCTCCTCTCTCTCTCCTCTCTCTCTCCTCCCTCTCCCTCTCTCTCCCTCCCTCTCCCTCTCTCTCCCTCTCTCTCCCTTCTCTCTCTCTCTCTCTCTCTCTCTCTCTCTCTCTCTCTCTCTCACACACACACACACACACACACACACACACACACACACACACTGTACTCTTGTTTGGAGGTAAGCGTGCAGCCACTTTTTCTCAGTCCTCCTTTCCACAGTGGCTCACAGTATCAACCCTGCTTGGGAAGCGCTGGGCAAACCACCACCATTTTGCAAGATCTTGGTCTTGATGGTTTTGGGAGAAGATCAAGGTGGAATGATAGTGCCCGTTAGAGTAACGGCGTTTAGCTTCGGTCAAAATGGAATCTGCACCTGCACAAGCAGGAGCCTCTCTGAGTGCGCGGCAAAATAGGGGTGAGTTGAATCGCACGGGAGTAGCGATGGGTTCTAATGGCTTTTCGTAATGAGAAAACCACCAAGAAGCAAAAATAACCTTTGATAAACCTTTTAAGTCTGAAGTCTCCGCTAGTCTATAGACTATGCCTTGCTTCTATGCAGGCATAAAGATGTAGGCTTGTGTTTGGGATGTGATGTTATTTGAGAAATACATATCTTTGACTCCCAGCATTACTTCAGTCCCGGGAAACCCTCTCACTGGGGGAATCACGAGGGCTGAGACAGACGTATATTTCTGTGTTTGCCAAGGCTGGCAGTGTTTGCCAAGGTTGGCAATGTTTTTGTTTTTCTTTTTCTATCGTTATATTTCTCTTATATGTTTTGTTAAATTTTGCTTTTATATGTTTTTTTAAATAAATAGATAAGATTGATAAATGACCAGTCTTCCAACGATCATGTCAAACTAATACACAGTAAACCTCTCTGTGTTACTTACTAGCTTGGAATAGCCAGGTTTTTCTGTTGGATTTCTTTTTAGTGATATCCCCCGCCATCTCCTTCTGCCCTACCCCAGAGAGAGTTTTCAAAATAATGATTCTCAGACAGGCACGGTGGCGCATGCCTGTGATCCCAGTACATGGGAGGCTGAGACAGGAGGATCACAGGTTCCTGGCCCGTCTTAGCAGTTCAGTGAGCCCATCAGCAACTTAGTGAGACCCTATTTCAAACGAAAAAACAAAAAAAGTGCTGCAGGTTTGGCTCAGAGGTAGCGTGCCCCTGGGTTCCATCCCCAACGCTAACAAAACAACCATAAACAAAGTAATGTTTTTCACCCTTGCCTCCCTTTTCAGCAGCTTCTAAAGTACAGTCTGGAAGAGCCGCCAGTCGAGTCTATTTTTCTGGGTTAGTACACAGACGGTGACCGTACCAGGCTGTTGGTAGGTAAGAGCGTTTGGGGTCATTCTTCTCTGTCTCTTTGGTCTTCACTGTAGAAAGGCAGCGGGGCAACGGGACTGACTGCTACAGTCCTGAAGTCCTTTCTGGATTCATCCTTGCTGACTTGACTTTAGCCAAGATCCCAACACCCACCCTTCCAGCCTCAGTTTCCTCCCATCTGTCAATCAGGGGCTACTAGCCATCTCCAAAAACTATTCTGGGGAAGTAACCTCTGAGATATCTGTCACATGCTTGACATACAGAAAGTACTCAGCAAATATTAATGGTTAGCATTATTGTTTATAAATAGGCTGAACACAGGTCCGAACAGTTCACTTATAATGAAGAACTTTGTTTTGTGGTATTAGGAATTGAATTCAGGGGAATTCTACCACTGAGTTATATCCGTGACCACATTCCTTTTTAATTTTGTTTTCATTTATTTATCGTTGTTTTTGTGGTATTGTTGTTTTTGTCCAGGGGCATTCTACCTCTGAACTACATCCCTGGTCATATTTTATTTTATTTTATTATTATTTTTTGGTGGTACTGGGGTTGGGACCCAGAGGCTTTCTACCTCCGGACTATACTCCCAGACCCATTTTCTATTTTATTTGGAAACAGGGTCTCACAAAGTTGCTGAGAGCCTCACTAAGTGGCTGAGGCTGGCTTCGAACCCGCGCGATCCTCCTGTCTCAGCCTCCCAAGAGCGGGGATTACAAGCATGCGCCACCAGGCCCGGCCATATTTTATTTTATTTTATTTTTTTAATTTTAGGTTTTGTTTTTTGTTTTGAAACAGGGTCTCGCTAGGTTGCTGAGGTTGTCCTCAAACCTACAATCCTCCTGTCTCAGCCTCCCAAGTACTGGGATTACAAATGTGCATGACCACGCTCAGCTCTCGATGAAGAAATTCTCAAAGCAGATCAACAGCGGTAGAGGCGAAGCCTTCCCCTAAAGGGAGGCTGGGTATGCTGGACATCAACCCATTTGGGTACAATGAGAAAAACCTAGCGTTCAGGGCCAGAGATGGGCTGAGTGGTGACTGACCCTAACTAGTCCTGCCCTGTGTTCGCAGAGGCTGATGTCTGTGTCGGGCGTATGATTTAGCTGCACGGGAGTGACAGAGTCAGTTTGCCAGCTAAGTCCCTCCTGCCCTGCGCTGTCTGCCCGGCTTTGCTTGGCATTTCTTTCCACTGTATTCTGACGTCTACGCTGCCATCTGCACCCCAGGGGGCAGTGCCTGCCTTTGCTTTTGTAGAGCTGGCAGCAGAGAATGGTTATTAAGGTCTTTTTCCCTGAGTCATAGTCTTAGTTGCCGCAGGGCACTTAATTCCAAGCACTTTGGCCAAGAAAACCGACGCTTCCCATCGTCCCCAGCATGGCTGCGGCTTCTGCTAAATCACCCACCTCGCGTCGATACACAGATATTTTCTGCAAGGCAAATGGGATGTTTTCAAAGCCAAAGGGTCTTTTCTAAAAAGGTTCTGACAAACTTGCCTTATCAAAAAGTAATAAAAGCAAGAGCTTTCTCTCTCTCTTTCTTTCTTTCTTTCTTTCTTTCTTTCTTTCTTTCTTTCTTTCTTTCTTTCTTTCTTTCCCTAATATCCATCCACTTTGTTTCTCAACACGAAATGGCCGAGGATTAATTTCACCTTCGCCGTTAGGGAGGGTCTAGCGCAACTGGGCCAGACAGTAGCTATTTATAAGCAGGGTGAGAAGACCTTTCAAATGAAAATCCATAATTCGTTTTTAATCCTTTTAAAAGTGGAACAATCTCTTCTCCTAAAGCTTTTTGGAGAAAACCAGAGAAACACCAGAGTGTTCTTCCTTAAGATGACAGACAATAGTTTTTGTTTTTTGCAGCTAGATGTGAGGAACTGGCCTCAAATACTATTTGGAATGAAGAACTTTATGGGAGAAGGGGGAAAATTAGCTGGACAATCCAGGAAAGTAAAAAAAAAAAAAAAAATTAAAGAAAGAAAGAAACATTCAGTGCATCTTTTTTTGTATTTTTTTTTTTTTTTTTTTTTTTTGGTGGTACTGGGATTGAACCCAGTGTTGTTCTACCTTTGAGCTATACCCCTAGCCCGATTTTATTTTTTATTTGGAAACAGGGTCTTACTAAGTTGATGAAAGTCTCACTAAAATTTGGAGGCTGGCTTCAAACCTGCAATCCTCCTGTTTCAGTCTCCCAAGTACCGTGATGACCATCACACCTGGCTTTTATCATTCAGTTTTTAAATCATGTGTTGTGTGTTTCAAACACTAGAGGTATAGTATAGGGCAAGAGCCTATCAAGCCCCTTCTCTGGCAGGATGTCCTTTCTGGCAGAGCACGTGAAGGGTGTGGTAGTTTGGGTAGTGTAAGTGTTGTAAAAGGAAAATAAAGCATAAAGAAGGGAGGGAACCGAGTATGTGGGGAATTGGCTGCAGACCTTCTAGACTCGATGGGCAGGAAATCTCTATTAAGAAGGGGGTTTTCAACTGGGTAACGCGGTGGACACTTGTAACCCCAGTACTTGGGAGGCTGAGACAGGAGGATTGCAAGTTCAAGGTCAGCCTCAGCAATATTGTGAGATTCTGCTTCAAAATAAAAATAAAATAAAAATAGGGCTGGGAGTGTAGCTTAGAGGTAGAATGTCCCTGAGTTCAATCCCCAGTACGCAACCCCACAAAATTAATAAATAAAAATAAGATGAAATAGGGCTGGGAGTGTAGTTCACAGATAGACATGCCCTGGGCTCAATCCCCAGTACCACACACAGAAAAGGAACGTGTTTTTGAATAAACATCTGAAGAAAATAAGCGAGCCGGCCACATGGCTGTCTGGGGAGGACTCCAGGCAGGAGGAGGGGCGGGCACCAGACTCTGAGATGACGCTGCGTGCCTGGCAGGTTCGTCAGACTAGAAGCATGGAAGTGTTTAATGTTTCCAGAATATTAGAATATTGGAGCGGAGAGAAAAGGGGAGACCAAGAGAAGATTGTTTTCCTTCCTTCCTTCCTTCCTTCCTTCCTTCCTTCCTTCCTTCCTCTCTTTCTTCCTTCCTTCCTCCCTCCCTCCCTTCCTCTCTTTCTTCCTTCCTTCCTCCCTCCCTTCCACTCTTCCTTCCTTCCTCCCTCCCTCCCTTCCTCTCTTTCTTCCTTCCTTCCTCCCTCCCTTCCACTCTTCCTTCCTTCCTCCCTCCCTCCCTTCCTCTCTTTCTTCCTTCCTTCCTCCCTCCCTTCCACTCTTCCTTCCTTCCTCCCTCCCTCCCTTCCTTCCTTCCTTTCTCTCTCCCTTCCTTCCTTTCTCCCTTCCTCTCTTCCTTCCTTCCTCCCTTCCTTCCTTTCTTCCTTCCTTCCGATTGAACCCAGAGGCATTCTCTTTCTAAGCTATATCCCTAGCCATTAAAAAAAATTTGTTTTTGTTTTTTTTTCTAACACAGGGTCTCTTTAGGATGCCATGTGTATCTCTAAGTTGCTGAGGCTGGTCTTGAACCTGCAATCCTCCCATGTCAGCCTCCCAAGTCCTGGGATCACAGGCGCGCACCACCGTGCCCAGGATGTTAGCACTCTGAACACAAGGTGAAGATCATCTGGATTCGGGAAGTGACATTTGGACTCTAGGAGACATAACGAGAAGAGGGACAGCAGAGTTTAGTGGAGGATTTGGTTTGGAGGTAGGAGGAAGGTGTCACAGACACACCCAGAATGCGGTGGCAGATGCACCTCCACCCCCCTCAATTGCCTCGCGATGTGTGATTTTTCTTTATTTTTTGGGTGGTACTGGGAGTGGAACCCAGGGGCTTTTCTAGCTCCGGGCTATATTCCCAGGCCTATTTTTTTATAATTTATTTGGAAACAGGGTCTCACTAAGTTGCTGAGAGCCTCACTAAGTAGCTGAGGCTGGCTTCGAACCTGCGCGATCCTCCCGTCTCAGCCTCCCAAGCGCGGGGATTACAAGCGTGCCCCACCACGCCTGGCTACAATGTGTGTGTGATTACAATATACACCAATAAGAAATCAAAAAAGAAAAACCACCCTAAGTCTCATATTGCAATATTGAGACATCAAAATAACTACATCCACAAGTAAAAGATAATTTTGTAAATGGTTATGTGATATGACAAACAGAAATACAGACTAAATAAACGGAGAATCATAGTATACAAAACAAAAGCAAAACAAGAAAATGTGCCCGACCAATTTGACAGGCTGACGCTGGTGGCGATTAGGGTGGGGTGAGCGGAGACAGATGTTCGGGGGTCCCGGTGTCCGGGCCCACCTTTGCCTGCTCGGATGCCGACCAATGACCGGAATGAAGATTTGGATAACCTGCTTTCTGGGCAGGAAATACTGCTGACTGGCTTGACAGAGTGTCAAGCAGAGACGCCCAGGTCTAAGAAAAACCAGGCTGCAGCCTCTCGAAACTTGGGAAGTCATTCCTACGGAGAATCCCCTTCCCGATTTTGCGTGTGAGGAGTGGCCCCAGACTTCCCCGAATTAGCTCCGATTCCCTTATCCGCAGACAGATGGCCATCTGGTGTTTGGTTCATGTGGTCACGGAACGCCAACTGGAATAGAATATATTAAATACCCGTGACATTTTTATTCTGAAAGGTCTGCTTGAGAACAAACTCGCAGATAAATTTCAAAGTCTGTGCAAGGGTAACGGAGAGTGTGGGTCTTGTCTTTAAGAAGACCGAGGAGGGTCTTCTTAAATCTAGTCTACGAAGATACAGCCTGCCGCAGACCGGGTTGGGAAGTGTGTGTGTGTGTGTGTGTGTGTGTGTGTGTGTGTGTGTGTGTGTGTGTGTAGTGGGAGTGTTAGAAGGGGCTACAAGCTAAAGGAAGTTAGTCTATCTAAATGTTAAAGAGAATAACTTTTTCATTCCCCAAATTTGCTTTTAATAAAACCATAAAACCATGACATTCGGATCTTAGAGAAATAAACGGGGTTCCTGTACTACTGGTGGTAGAAACATTTTGGGCTGGATCATTAACTGCCGTACTGGGAGTCCTGGGCACACACAGCATCTTTTTATTTTTTTTGGTACTGGGAGTGGAACCCAGGGGCTTTCTACCTCCGGGCTATACCCTAGACCTATTTTTATATTTTATTTAAAAACGGGGTCTCATTAAGTTGCTGACAGCCTCACTAAGCGGCCGAGGCTGGCTTTGAAGCCGTGGTCCTCCTGTCTCAGCCTCCCAAGCGCGGGGATTTCAAGCGTGCGCCACCACGCCCGGCTCACAACATAACATCATTAGCAGCATCCCTGGTTGCTACCTCTAGATGCAGTAGAGCCCCTCCCTCCATCCAGTAGCGAGGACCAAGGGTGTTTCCAGACATTGCCAGCGCACAGCCTTTCCCAGCTCTCGCTCCCTCTACATGGAGGACCACAAGTTCCTTCAGCCGCTGGGACCCCTGGTGCATCCTTGGACGGCATCTTACTAATTCTTCATCCTTAACACGTGCCCCCGCTAGCAAGTTCTTCATCGAGCTAAGGGACTGTATCCTAATCACCTTCCGGATTCCTGGAATAAAGTCTTGTAAAGTAGGAGGAAGCTTTAGCTCAAAGCTGTCACAGACAGAATTTAAGAAATGGATGGCTGTCTGAATCTTTGACCCCCCCCCCCCCGTGGATCCCAGAAACTCCCTCTGGAACCTCACGGGGGGCTTTTCCCCAAATACCGCGGGGCACACTTCCTAGCACTTAACGGTCCTGTCAATGAACGCCGACTGTCGGGCGCTTTGGCAAATACCAGGAGCCTGTAAATGTTAGATAGTCATTATGAAGCTACATAAATATTTTAAGATTCCATCATGAACAGCAGGGAAAGAAAGATGTCCAGATTCTAAGGAGAGAGAGAGAGTGAGAGAGAGGAGAGAGGAGAGAGGAGAGGAGAGAAGAGAGGAGAGAGAGGGAGAGAAGAGAGAGAGGAAGACAAGAGGAGAGGAGAGGGAGGGAGAGAGAGACAGAGAGAGAGAGAGAAGAGGAGAAGAGAGGAGAAGGGGAGAGAGAGAAGAGAGAAGAGAGAGAGTGTGAGAGAGAGAGAGGGAGGGAGGGAGGAGAGGAGAGGAGAGGAGAGGAGAGGAGAGGAGAGGAGAGGAGAGGAGAGGAGAGGAAAGGAGACTGGTAGCTTGATTCCTAGTGCATTTTGGAAGTCAATGTTCTTTGCAAAAGATCAATGAACCTGTCCCAAATTTGGGGGAGGCATCCTGTCCCCGTGTCAGCTCTTATTTTGGCATAAATGACGGACAGGAAGTTCCCCGGTACAACTTCTATATTCCCTTCACACAGCCTCTACCCCGACTGGCACAGAATAACGGACAGCGTGGACAAGGTGGACAGGGGAGCCGGGACCCCACACGGATCCTTCTTTTGATGGCCCCGGGACGTGCTGCGCAGTAATGGAGGTTTCTTTGAATGAGTTGTGTGACCTTGGGCAGGTGAAGACTTCTCTGATTCTCCACTGGTAAAATGGAGGACGTAGAAAGTGATGACCTCAAAGCTGCTCACAGTCCTTATTCAGATTTCTTTGTAAGTTTTACATTCTTGAAGATTTATGGGTTTAGTGGGTTCAAGGGATTAATTTTTATTTTGGGGAGCAGGAAGGTATGGTATAAAAGTCAGTCTTGACATCATTTTTTTAGTTTATTGGCTTCCTTCCTTCCTTCCTTCCTTCCTTCCTTCCTTCCTCTTCTGGTACTGGTGTTTGAACCCAAGGGCATTCTACTTCTGAGCTACAACCTCAGCTCTATCTTAATTTATATTTGAAACAGGGTCTCACTGAGTTGCAGAGAGCCTCACCTAGTTGCTGAGGCTGTCCTCAAACCTGCGACCCTCCTGTCTCAGCCTCCCAAGTACTAGGATTACAGGCGCGCACCACCACCATGCCCAGCTTGGCTTCTTTCTCGAATGGGATGATAGCTCTCTGAGCAGAATTCTGAGGCTGGCCCCGTGTAGGCTAGTGACAGACAGTTACCTGTTCATTCTGAGCTAACGGCCCGCTCTCGTTGCTTGGCTGGTTTGGTGCCCCTTGCCTTGATGTTCCATTGATAGAAACATGGCCCAACTGATAGCTCTGGGCTTTGGCTTACCAAATCATCTGGGAATTTTCTGAGATCCTTTCCTTTCCCTATACGATGAATTTTCCCAGGGACTGCAGAGAGGCCCACTGCTGTCATTTCGAAGCCGTGATTCATAACATTTTTCCCCGGGATGAGTTCATCGCCCCAGTAACTGTTAAATCATACTTCCGCTGCGAACACACCCAAGGCTCCTTCCCCTCAGCGCCCTCAAAGCGGGCACAAAACCCACCAGAGACCCTGCATCTTTGTTTTTGCATTGCTACAAATTAAAAAAAAATCACATGCATGAAAAATCTTCCCTTCCTTGACTTCTTTCAGAATGGGCCTCGTTGGCAATCCTTATTGAAAAGGCGACAGCCATCTCGGCAGCTCAGGAGGTCCAAGTTCAGGCAGTGAATTTGCATAAAGGCGCCGGACATCAGATTTTCATAATTACACCTTTTCGTGCGTGCCGCTCCTGGTGTGAGCTCCAGGACCCTGACTCTGGCCGATGTAGCAGAGCCTTTCTGATTTCAAGCCCTCCCTTCGCTCCTACTTAGCTGTTCTTCAATATTAGACGGGAAGGGCCCGCTCCTATTTCCCACTCTCTCAAACCAATAAAGATTCTGTATTTTTTGACACGAGTAATAAGGTAGCAGTTAATTTCTGACCTCTTGCCCTTATCTGAGAGCTTTGGGTAAGTATTTCTGGCTGATCTGGGGCAATAAACTATTTTTCTTTTTTTGCGGTACTAGGGATGGAACCCAGGGGCATTCTACCTCTAACCTACACCCCCAGCCCTATATTTTATTTTTTATTTTGAAACAGGGTCTCACTGAGTTGCAAAGAGCCCCGCTAAGTAGCCGAGGCTAGCCATGAACCTGCGATCCTCCTGTCTCAGCCTCCCAAATGCTGGGATGGCAAGCGTGCGCCAACGCACTTGGCTGGCAATAAACTATTAAAAGAGAAGGCAGAAGAGGAGGGTGTGACTCGGGCTCAGGGGCCGGCGCCTGGCATTCAGCTGACTCAAAGTCTGTAGGCAAGCGGCGTGGTGGCGCACGCGTGTCATCCAAGCATTCGGGAGGCTGTGACCTGAGGATCGCGGTTCGCGGACAGCCTCAGCTACTTAGTGAGGCCCTCTGCAACTCAGTGAGACCCAGTTTCAAAATAAAGAATAAAAAGTAGGGCAGGGGGTGTAGCTCGGAGGTCAAATGCCCCTGGGTTCAAGCCCCAGACCCGCAAAAAAAAAATAAATAAATAAATAAAAAAAATAAAAAAGGCTGTAGGCATCCATCTTTTGGCCCCAGAGCATCCTTGACAGGAGGATGGGAAGGAACAAGTCAGTAATCTCATAGCAAAAGAGGCAGACGAGAGAGCATACCGGTCGCACGATGCTGTGTCTACACGTGAAGGTCTCACTACCAATCTCGTGCCGGTGGACCACAGGGAGGGAGGGAGGGTGGATGGAGAGCGCGCCAAGTGCTGCGCGCATGCGTGTCGGCATCCCTTGGCCCCTCAAGATAAAACCACAGCGCGCCCATAGGTACCTACACACTGCGACCTTCTACTCAGCCACAGAGAAGAACAAAACAGTGTCATTTGCAGGAAAATGGATGGAACCCAGTAACATGCTAAGGGAGATGAACCAGTCGCAGGAAGTCAAGGGGTCGGATGTTTATCTCACATGTGGAAGTCAGACCATAGTAAAGAAGATAAAGAAGAGGGTCTCCTGGGTAAAGGGGGAGACCCCAGTGGTGACGGAGGGTCTGAGGGAGGGACAGGGAAGGAGACTTGCCGAAGGAAACAGTTCAGATAATTCCCTGAGCCCACACAAAAGAATGGATACCAATCTCAGTATCACTTGCGGGGAAGGGGAGGCATGGGCTGGGACCAGGGGACACTCACCCAGTGGCGGGTGTCTGCATGTCCCCGTCACTCTGGACCCCGTTTTGCCGTCTAACTACAAGGCACCGATAAAAGTATATTATTTATTATTTATTATTATTATTTTTATTTTTTTGCTGTACTGGGGATGGAACCCGGGTCAATCTATCTCCAAGCTACACCCCCAGGCCTATTTTTTAGTCTTTATTTGGAAACAGGGTCCCAGTGAGTTGCAGAGGGCCTCGCTAAGTAACTGAGGCTGTCCTTGAACCCAGATCCTGCTGTCTCAGCCTCCCAACTGCTGGGATGACAGGCGTGCACCACCACGCCTGGTGCAATAAAAGTATATTTTTAAAAACCGTAAAAACAACGAACGTACCATCCTTCCCCTCTCCCCAAAATACACGTTTAGAAGTGGAATTGTGGTGTCAACGAGGGAAGGCCTGTTAGAGCAACGTGGTTCAATGAGGAGAAAGAAGCAACTGGAAAGATTTTATCCTAGTACAAGAGCCTGGCGCACACCTTGGGGTACTGAGTTCATTCCTTTACTAAGCACCTGCTGAATGCCTGCTCTGCGTCATGTCCTCTCCTAGGGCTAGCGTTTCAGGGGTGGCAAACCCAGCCCTGCTTCCAAGAGGCTCATTTTTAGCAGGGTGTGGTGGCACACATCTGTAATCCCAGGACCTGGGAGGCTGAGACAGGAGGGTCTCAGGTTCAAGGCCAACCTCAGCAAGTCCCTCAGGAACTTAGTTAAGACCCTATCTCAAAATAAAATAATAAAAAGGGCTGGGGGTGTAGCTCTCCGAGGTAGAATGCCTCTGGGTTCAAGCTTAGAACAACAAAAAAAGGGCTTCTTTTCACAGATAAAAAAATTGACATGTTAGTAAAGACCTAAAAGTGTCATTGAGCTGGAGTCAGAGGGCTGGCCGGCGTCACCTTGTCTAGCAAGGATAGTAATTTTCCTCCGGCAAAATTTCATTCATTTTAAAGAAATAAGTTTCCTTAATCTCACTCCCTTCCGGAAGTGGTGCCTACAGATTCTACCGTCAAATTGCTTGACACGAGCCATAGTATAAAGCCTTGGGGAATTGGCTCTATTTTATTAGACACAGCAGAAAGGAAGTTTCTTTCCTTTTACAAGCATTTTGGAAATGATTTGAAGTTTGATTCCAGAAAGTTAACCAGTTTCCTACTTCTCTTTGGTGGAAATTCACATCTGAATCTTTATTATTTTATTTATTTTATTTTTCGGTGGTACTGGGGGTGGAACCCAGAGGCTTTCTACCTCCAGGCTATGCTCCCAGACTTATTTTATACTTTATTTGGAAACAGGGTCTCACTAAGTTGCTGAGAGCCTCACTAAGTAGCTGAGGCTGGCTTTGAACCTGCGCGATCCTCCTGCTCAGCCTCTCAAACGCGGGGATTACAACCTTGCGCCACCACGGCCGGCTCACATCTGAATCTTTAAAAAGATGGTCCTTGTTGGGCAAAGTGGCATACGCTTGTAATCCCAGTACTCGGGAGGCTGAGACAAGAGGATCGCAGGTTGAGGCCAGCAACTTAGTGAGACTCTGTTTCCAAGTTAAAAAAAAAATAAAATAGGGCTGGGGGTGTAGTTCAGAGGTAGAATGCCCCTGGGTTCAACCCCCAGTAGTGCAATAAATAAATAATAAATAAATAAAGAGACAGTTTCTTACTCAAGAGCAAGTCTTGAACCTTCTCATGATACAGGAACCAAGTGATCTCCCAGGACCAGCAAACAGGTGTCAGCATCCAGTGGTCCCTCCCTCCCTCCCTCCCTCCCTCCCTCCCTCCCTCCCTCTCTCCCTCCCTCCCTTCCTTCCTCTTTCTTTTTTTGCAGTATTGGGGATGGAAGCCAGGGGCATTCCACCTCTGAGCTACACCCCAGCCCTATTTTTTATTCTTTATTTTGAAACTGGGTCTCACTGAGTTGCGGAGGGCCTCGCTAAGTAGCTGAGGCTGTCCGCGAACCGCGATCCTCCGGTCTCAGCCTCCCGAATGCTGGGATGACAAGCGTGCGCCACCGCGCCTGACTATGAGCTATCATCTTAATAGCATTGCTGTGTGTTGTGATTTCCAAAATCCTGATGTTTGAAGCATGGTAACCCTGGCGGGTGCCCCCAATATCTACAGACCCCAGTTCTGGATGGTGCGTTATCTATTTTTGGGGAGTGGCCTCCTGTGTTTACCTTGGCATATCCGCCTGCTGCGAACCTTCCCATTCTAGCCACAGCTCCTGGCGCACAGTAGAAACTGAACAAATTTTCACGTAACCAGAGATCACTTAAATAAGAGTTAGATCTCTTCCTTGCTTTTCAGCTCGGAAGGCCATTGTTTGTATTCATTAGTAGTGTCTTTGCCACGTTGGGAAGGGTCCTTGTCCTTGGGATACATGGTATCTAATGGGGGGAATCAGACAGCTTCACACCCCACTAAAGCACAGGCAGTAACGGCTTTACACAGCGAAGGATGTTCACACTCAGCTGCGCGCCTTTAGAGGAAGGAGGATTTCAGGTCTGCGAGGGGAAGGATGTGGATAGTTCAGGAATTCATCACGGAGCAGGTAGTGTTTGAGGGTGAAACACATTGTGATAGGCTGATAGGACAGGGGAGGCGGGCCTTCCGGGAGGCAGAGAGAGGCTTAATAACTCTGCAAAAACAGGCATTTGAACAGCCAGTCTTAGGGAATGGGAGATGGTTCAGTTTGGCTGGGACATGCGATGTAGGGAACGGCCAGAGAGGGCCCCAAAGAGCAGGTGAAGCGTCACAGTGTCACAGTTTTAAGAGTGTTTTGAGTTTCTGTCACTCAGAGATGGCCAGAGGCATAAGAACAGCCGTATTTGGAGTGAGGGATGGAGAAAGCAGAAGCCAGGAGGTAGAGCAGTTCATAGAGAGTCTCCACAAATATGATCCAGTATGATTAGGGCCCACCGGCGCCTGGTCCCCATGGCCTATGGCTCTACCAACACTTAAGGCACGAGGGCCCCCCAAGCCTCGGCCGGGCCCCGCACCAGCTGTCTCTTCTAATCAGGGACACCACACGATCCACGCAGCCTCGGTCTTGGGGGTTTTCAATCCTGAATCAACAATTTATACACGCGAGGAAGAGAAAAAGTCAAAGATGGCCCTGGGGATGGCTTGATTGGGAGTTTGGAAGGCGCCACCAGAGTTCTCCGGCAGCTCCCAGAGGCCGCTGCAGCTGACAGCTCTGGAGAGGCTGGGCCGTCTGCTGGGCGGCTGTGTCCAGAGTTGTATTAGAGACCCCTGGGATGAAACTTATAAAGTACTTCCATAGTTTCCAAAGCCTCGTGGAATCTCCCAGTGTTTTATTCTGCCAGCTCGGGCCAGAGGAGCTGCTGATGGGTTTGAACTTCACTTAGTGACGTCTCAGTGAGAAAGAATACCGCCCGAGTTAAACGTAGGCAGGACCCAGTTCTGGGTCTCCGCGTACGCTGCTGTGCAGATCAGGCTAAAAGTGGGGATTTCTCCCTGGCAGCGAAAGCCCAGCTTCTGTATACTTGAACATGGCTTGAACTGAAACCTTGACATTCCCAAGTTTCAAAGTAAATTCTTCAGTAGCAGTCTCCTTAAAACAACTTTTGAGATTCTTCCTCTCTAGGAAGCAAATTCTCTTTGTACATATTTTTAGGATATTCCTTCTTATAATAGTAGACAATCTCAGAGTCTGGGGCAGAACTCTAAAAATTTTTTTCTAATTATAAAATAATTTTAAATTTTTAATTTTTTCAGTTGGAACTCTAAATTTTACTCAGGTCAGAGGTCATTTATTATAAACTTAAAAATAGGAATTTTGCGGGGCGTGGTGGCGCACGCTTGTAATCCCCATGCTTGGGAAGCAGAGACAGGAAGATCGCGCAGGTTCGAAGCCAGCCTCGTTGGCTTAAGAGACCCTGTTTCCAAATAAAAAAAATAAAAATAGGTCTAGGAGTATAGCCCAGAGGTAGAAGGGTTTCATCCCCATTACCACCAAAAAAAAAAAAAAAAAAAAAAAGAAAAGAAACTTTTTCTCTCAAAATCAGGAAGACAATCTACTTCTGAGGTTTTGTCCCAAATAAGTGCTTTAAAATGTGTGTAATCCTAGTACTCGGGAGTCCTATTTTTTATGTTTTATTTGGAAACGGGGTCTCGCTAAGTTGCTGTGAGCTTCCCAAAATAGCCGAGGCTGGCTTCGAATCTGTGAGCCTCCCGTCTCAGTCCTCCAAGTACTGGTATTACAAGCGTGCGCCATTACACCCGGCTTCTAGTTTCTATTCTTTGTCAAGGACCGCTGACTGGCTTTTTCTTTGGCCACCCAAGACAATCCAAAGGGCTTTAAAAATTTTTTTTTTTGGTGGTACTGGGGTTCCTGGAAGCCCTTCTACCTCCGGGCTACACTCCCACGGGCTACACTCCCAGACCTATTTTTTAACATTATGTGGAAACAGGGTCTCTTAAACCAGCGAGGCTGGCTCCGAACCAGCGTGATCCTCCTGTCTCCGCCTCCCAAGCGCGGGGATGACAAGCGTGCGCCACCACGCCCGGCTCCCAAGGGCTTTTTAATGTCCATTTCTTCACATTCTTCCCATCACTGATAATACAAGGCACACCTCCTTGGCGTGATGTCTGTCCGCCTTGTCTTACTGACTGGGCTACCTCCCAGCGATGAGGGCTAGAAGATCTTATGTCACCGTGCCCCCCTATGTATTGCAAACAGCAGGTGCTCAGGAAGCTGGTACTTGTGTTGTAAACAACAGGTGCTCAGAAAGCTGGTTCTCATTTTTGGCTCTGTTTTCCCAGTTCCAGAGACGACGGGTGGTGGTGCAGCGCGGCGAAGAGGAGCCCATCTCTGGGCCTGGCTCACTCTGCAGTGCTGTGCAAGTTACGTGGCCTCTGTAAACGTGACTCTGTTGGTGAAACAGAGCGCTAACTGCCTTAGAGGCATTAAGAGAATTAAACAAGGCGGCTTCCATCTTATTTAGCTCCTGGCCCGTGGAGATGTTCAATAGCACATCACAGCGGTTCAGAGTTCTTTTATCCGCTGACTTACTTTTGCCTTGGGTTGGTTGGTTTTGCAGTTTCTAGATCGCCAATCGTCTCTACCCTTTTCTGCCTGCATATTTCACGCTAGTGGCCGCAAGAAAACAGCCCGGGCTCGGTTAGCTCTCTCTCTCGGGATGGTGTTAGAATTGATTTGAGGTTTCTTGGACATTTCAGAACGACAGGCAGGAGGGCGCAGAGGTGTGGGGTCTCAGCCAGACCGTGGAGTGAGAGTGAGATCACGCCTTGGGCAATTTCCCACGGAGTTTTCGGTAACCGAACCCCTTGTAGACAATCCGAGTTTGTTTTACCAGGAGCCGCATCCTATGTGCTCGCGTTCCCCGGGCAAATTTCAAAGTACTTTCTTCTATACCTCTGTGGCTTTGATTAGGTTGTGCTAATAAGCAATGGAAATGAAGATACCCAGCTGGGAGGAAAAGCTTGGAGGGCTGCAAAAAAATCCCAACCACATACTTGGTGCCAATTATTTGGATACCTAATGAACCGTGGGTAGTACGGTAAGACATTTTTGGAGTGCCCGGGGCCCCCCCCGCGAAGCCAAACCTGTGTGCGTGAGCGCACCCTTGTTCCAGATTCAGAGAAACCAATTCGGCAAGTAGTAAGGACAATTTGCCATCCTCCAGGGTTGGGGCAGGAGACATCTTACCACTTCAAAAAAGTAATAGGAGCCGGGCGTGGGGACGCACGCTTGTGATCCCAGCATTCGGGAGGCCGAGACGGGAGGATCGCGGTTCGCGGACAGCCTCAGCTACTTAGTGAGGCCCTCTGCAACTCAGTGAGACCCAGTTTCAAAATAAAGAATAAAAAAAAAATAGGGCTGGGGGTGTAGCTCCGAGGTAGAATGCCCCTGGATTCATTCCATCCTCAGACCCAAACACACAAAAAGAATAAAAAAATAGGGCTGGGGGTGTACCCTCCTTAGTATCCCCCCACCCCGCACTATGGCAGTGAGGTAAAAGTAGGAGTCTAATTTCTCAGCTGGCTGCCCCAATCCGATTTTCCAGGTTCTTCCTCTTAAACCATTCTGTTGTGGACACTCCTCTGCTATTTTAAAACTTGCCAGTTGACCAGGGAACATACTTTGACCTTTGGCTTCCTAGCCCCTGGAACGATGAGAAATTAATTTCTGCTTTATAAGTGACCTTTGCCCGATATATTTATTTATTTACTTATTTATTTTGTGGTACTGGCGATGGAGCCCAGGGGCATCCTACCTCCAAGCTACACCCCAGCCCTATTTTTTAAAATTTATTTTTATCTATTTTTTGGTGATACTGGGGTTCCTGGAAACCCTTCTACCTCCGTGCTACACTCCCAAACCACATTATATATATATATTTATTTATTTATTTTTTTGGTGGTGGTACTGGGGTTCCTGGAAGCCCGTCTATCTCCGGGCTACACTCCCAGACCTATTTTATTTTTGGAAACAGGGTCTCCTAAGCCAGCGCGGCTGGCTTCAAATCTGCGCGATCCTCCTGTCTCCGCCTCCCAAGCGCGGGGATTACAAGCGTGCGCCACCACACCTGGCTATTCTTTATTTTAAAACAGGGCCTCACTGAGTTGCAGAGCGCCTCACTAAGTAGTAGCTGAGGCTGGCCACGCACCGCGATCCTCCCGTGTCAACCTTCCGAATGCTGGGATGACAAGTGTGTGTCACCACGCCCGGCTGTTATTTTGATTTTTTGCTACTGGGGATTGAACCCAGGGGCATTCTGCCTCTGAGGGCCACACCCCCAGCCGTTTAAAATTTTTTTCTGAAACAGGTTCTCACTAAGTTGCTGAGGGTTTCACTAATTTTGAAAGTGGAAGCAGTTTCCCCTTGAAGTACATTCGGGGTTTGGCCACATGTCTGCTAGCTGCTGGTTTTCTGAGTGAGAGGTGAGTTCTGTGGAAGGAGAGGATTTTTGGCGAAGAGGGACAAGGCTCCAACGCGCTTTCCACCAGCCCTCGGCAGGATGGACTCCAGAGGAGGCGGAGAAAAGTCGTGGTCTCCGAGGAACCAAATGGCCCCAGCCTTCGTGAAGACGGCCGGCTGGACTGCAGCTCGCCTTTGTGCCTGCCTAGCCAATTAGAGGAACATGCTACCAGACCGGGGAATTCACCTTCATTAAATCGTAATTAAGAATCGGCGCATCATAGGAGAGCCGCGAAGGAGCTGCCGACGTACGCTCTGATAAAACCCGTGGACGGTGTGCTAGGGGAACTTTAAACGGATTATTTACCCTTATCGGTGATGCTATTTCAGGAAAAAAATGTATTTGCTGATGCGGATTGTGTAGTAGTTTAGATGAAGAGGTTATTGAAGGTTAAACGCAAATCCTTTAAGTGTGTGTGTGTGTGTGTGTGTGTGTGTACGCGCTACTGGGGTTTAATCCCAAGGACATTTGTTACCGAGCTACATCCCCACTCTTTTCATTTTTTATTTTGAAACAGGGTCTCATTACGTTGCTGAGGCTGTCCTCGAACCTGCGATCCTCCTGTTTCAGCCTCCCAAGTACTGAGACTATAGGTGTGTGCCATCATGCCCAGCTAAGTCATACCCTTTTATATATGACCAATGCATATGTTTTCAAAGAGTTAGCAGGTGTAACACATAACATACATGAACACGGTGTGGGTGCATGCTAACACACATACACACACAACATGTGCATGTACACACGCACACTTTGAGCCAGAGTGTCAGATTCTGACAAACCTCTATAGATAACAAGCTACATACTTCCAGGGTTTCAGATGATATTATTTGTAGCAGCAAATATATTGTGCTCAGGATAGAACCCCAAAAACAATGTCCTCTGTTTACCCTACCCGCTGGGTGCGATGGCACACGTTTATAATTCCAGCATCCGGGAGGCTGAGACTGGAGGATCGTGGTTCGAGGACAGCCTCAGCTACTTAGTGAGACCCTCTGCAACTCAGTGAGACCCTGCTTCAGAATAAAGAATCAAAAATAGGGCTGGGGGTGTAGCTCGGAGGTAGAATGCCCCTGGGTTCCATCCCCAGTACCACACACACACACACACACACACACACACACACACACACACACAAAAGAATTAGTCCACACTATGGAAACCTGGGGAGGGCTGCCCTCACTTCTAGGCAGGGATCATCCTCTGCAGTTTCCCACAGACTGTCTACACCGCCCCTCCAGCAAACCATTTGTCTGAGAGTCAGAATAAGTCCACGGTTCTCTTTAGCACCCTGGCTGCTCTTAATTTATTCATGTGTAGCTGTCACCTGGCCGGCCGAGACACTCAGGACCCATTGTGATGAGATGTGGTTAGATATGAAGTGGGGATGAGCCAGAGGAAGAGAGGAGAGGGGAGAGAGGGGAGGGGAGGAGAGGGGAGGGGAGGAGAGGGGAGGGGAGGGGAGGGGAGGGGAGGGGAGGAGAGGGGAGGAGAGGAGAGGGGAGGGGAGGGGAGGGGAGGGGAGGAGAGGGGAGGGGAGGAGAGGGGAGGAGAGGGGAGGGGAGGAGAGGGGAGAGGAGGGGAGGGGAGGAGAGGGGAGGAGAGGGGAGGAGAGGGGAGGGGAGGAGAGGGGAGGGGAGGGGAGGGGAGGGGAGGAGAGGGGAGGGGAGGAGAGGGGAGGAGAGGGGAGGGGAGGAGAGGGGAGAGGAGGGGAGGGGAGGAGAGGGGAGGAGAGGGGAGGAGAGGGGAGGGGAGGAGAGGGGAGGAGAGGGGAGGAGAGGGGAGGAGAGGGGAGGGGAGGAGAGGGGAGGAGAGGGGAGGAGAGGGGAGGGGAGGAGAGGGGAGGGGAGGGGAGGGGAGGGGAGGGGAGGAGAGGGGAGGAGAGGGGAGGGGAGGGG
This sequence comes from Muscardinus avellanarius, assembly GCF_963383645.1. Taxonomy (NCBI): domain Eukaryota; kingdom Metazoa; phylum Chordata; class Mammalia; order Rodentia; family Gliridae; genus Muscardinus; species Muscardinus avellanarius. Next base: position 48,062,326 of record NC_137804.1, on the reverse strand, counting down.
AGGGGAGGAGAGGGGAGGAGAGGGGAGGGGAGGGGAGAAGAGGGGAGGGGAGGAGAGGGGAGGAGAGGGGAGGGGAGGAGAGAAGAGGGGAGGAGAGGGGAGGGGAGGAGAGGAAGGGATTTCTAGCCACTGCAGAGCAGCTCACACAGGTGGTGAAGTTTGATTCCATCTGTAATTACCCCCAACACAGGCGTCACCGACGGGACTCAGCGTGGATTCTCCTAGCATACAGCTCTGTGGTGGTTTTCTTTTTCCTCCTCCTCGCTAATAACCTCAGCCTGATTCTGTGCTGGGGGTTAAAAACCAGCCTCCCAGTCCTGTGACAAAAGCCGGGTTAAAAGAACAGAAGGTCTCTTGGGATGGTTCAGCCTTAGGGACACGGGGCAGGAGATTCCTGGGGCAGAGGGACGGAGGAACGAGACACCTGCGAGGGCATCGGTTAAAGGAAGGTGGCTGCCATTGCCTTTGTAGGACCCATGATGGAGAGACTAATTAAGATTCAGGACAATAAGAAGGTCAGGACTTACACACTTTGTGTCTCTTTCTGTGTGCAGAGCTCTGTGGGCACAGACTCCTCCTGTCCTTATAGCCCTGGGTGATGTGTGCCGTTACTCCCTATACCCATAAAACCACAGGCTTCTAACTATTAAATACTGCTCACGAAAGGGGGATTTTTAATTGAGGAGGTTTCACCTTATGATCACTGAACTAAGAGTTCTAATCCGGCTAGTAACTTCGTCCCTAGAGCAGCTGGGTTTCTGATCTTCCAGGGGGAACTTGTTCCCAATGCCTGATGCCCATCAAAGGAGATTTCATTTGGATTGTAGAAAAGGGCTGATCTCTTTGGAGGCTAAATGGGGAACGTTAAAAACATTTGGAGTGAGCCGGGAGAGGTGGCACGTGCTCGTCATCCCAGCATCCGGGAGGCTGAGACAGGAGGATCGCGGTTCGCAGCCAGCCTCAGCTACGTAGCAAGGCCCTTTGCAACTCAGTGAGACCCTGTTTCTAAATAAAGAATTAAAACTAGGGCTGGAGTGTAGCTCGGAGGTAGAATGTCCCTGGGTTCTGATGGGGATTGAGCCTGTACAGATTGTTAATAAGATCTGTATTAATGGCTAATAAGAATAAGCCTAAGCCGGGCGTGGTGGCGCACGCTTGTCATCCCCACGCTCGGGAGGCAGAGACAGGAGGATCGCGCAGGTTCGAAGCCAGCCGCGCGCCCTGGCTTAGGAGACCCTGTTTCCAAATTAAAAAAAAAAAAAGTATAAAAAATAGGTCTGGGAGTGTAGCCCGGTGGTAGAAGGGCTTCCGGGAACCCAAGTACCACCAAAAAAAAAAAAAAAAAAAAAAAAAAAAAAGCTTAAAGTTAAGAAAACCCTATATTGATTACCAAGGACACAAAAGAGTTGTAGACCAAGGCCTCCATGCTCTAAGGATTAGTTTACATAATAAATAACTTCTGGCAGGTAGATAGAACTCCCCGAGGACGCGGGAGGATGGTACAGGCCTTTGTCAAAGAGGATGGATGCCATGTAACTTCTGACTTTGTTAACCGAATAACACCGCTTGGTCCTAACGAAGGCTGGCACCCCGAGGTGATAGGTGGGAACACACCTGCAATCTGGTCAGGGTATTTAAAAAGACTTGGTTAAGCAAGATGGGAAATAGTAAATTCTTATAATCATAACAAAGGCTTGCACCAGGGTAATGGGCATCATCAGGTCAGGGGAGGTAAAAAGACTATTGGTTAACTAGCGGGATGGAAGATAATGAATCCTTATGAAAACTGTTCTATGTTCAGCCGGGCGTAGTGGCGCACGCTTGTCATCCCCGCGCTTGGGAGGCGGAGACAGGAGGATCACACAGGTTCAAAGCCAGCCGCGCCGCGCGTGCTGGCTTAGGAGACCCTGTTTCCAAATAAAAAAGTATAAAAAATAGGTCTGGGAGTGTAGCCCGGAGGTAGAAGGGCTTCCAGGAACCCCAGTACCACTAAAAAAAAAAAAAAAAAAAAAAAATGTTCTATGTTCAAAAACCTCAGTGTCCTCTTTTTAAGGCACTCCTCGGCGTCCTTCTGATGCTGTGTTTTATTGTCCCGTCCCTTCTTTCTACCTTCGTAATAATAAAAATTTCTTCAGCCAGCAGCAGTATAGTTCTGGCTATTTTTTAAAAAGTAGTTATATTTTTATTTTAATAAAATTATTTATAATAGTTTTTATTAATACATTGGTATATCCTTATAATATTAATATAGGAGGAGTGGGAAGATGAAAAAGGAGGTTTTTTCTTTATGCCCTTAGAAAGCTGTATTGTAAAACATCTTATATGGAAATTAAAATAATTTTGTTGACCAGGCAGTATTTTATATTTTTTTGTGTTCCTCATATTTTTATTCTGTAGGAATGGGGTACATTTACAGGTATGGTTGTTGGAGATATGTTACGGAAAGCCGTAAGTTATTTATCTGGCTATTTTTTTTGAAACTAACTTAGAATAAGAACCCACATCGACATCTCAAACCGTTACAGGATCCATCCCCAGTACTGTAAAAAAATAAACAAATAAAAAATAAGCACCACGGTACCACTCTCTGCCTGCAATGGGCAGTGGGCGACCCTTCGAGTCCCCCCCAGTTTGGAAACCTGTCCCCCCTCACCACACATGAGAGTTCGTGTCACACGGTTCCTTTATTTCCCGCAAAATCTGAAGCTGGATGTTGAGAATTCCTCGGTTGCTTTAAGACAAGTACTCTCAGCAAGACGTGAATGTTCAGAGCCTCTTTGGAAAGAGAAGTTGCTCTTTTAAACCTGCTTTACATTTAACACCACCCCCAAGTCTCGCTGTTTGACGTGAGATCTGAAAACGGTGCAGAAGACACCGACACCGAAATGCAGGCCAGAGGTTGGCTTTAAACCTCTTCCATAAGGAACATGACAAAATGCTATCTCTGGATGTGGCATTTCAATTTTAAGCTCATGCACCATTCAGGTAGCTGTTTCTGCCTTCTGCAAAACCCGTCTCTACTCGCTGGTACAGGAGACCTCTGACTGAAGCAACAATGTACAGCAGCGGGCTGGCTCCTTCCACTCAATTTTCTCACTCCTGCATCCGGTAGCATCAGTAACCATTATTAACCATTATGTTACTTCTGTGTGTGTGTGTGTGTGTGTGTGTGTGTGTGTGTGTGTGTGTGTGTGTGTGGTGCTGGGGATCGAATCCAGGGCCATTCTAACTCTGAGCTACACCTCCAGCTCGACTTTGCATTCTTTCCTTTCTTTCTTTCTTTCTTTCTTTCTTTCTTTCTTTCTTTCTTTCTTTCTTTCTTTCTTTCTTTCTTTCTTTCTTATCCAGGGCCATTCTAAATCTGAGCTACACCTCCAGCCCGACTTTGCATTCTTTCTCTTTCTTTCTTTCTTTCTTTCTTTCTTTCTTTCTTTCCTTCCTTCCTTCTTTCTTTCTCTCTCTTTTTTGGTGGTACTGGGGTTGCTGAAAACCCTTGTACCTCCCAGACCTATTTTTAAAAATATATTTTTAAATTTAGAAACAGGGTCTCCTAAGACAGGGAGGCCGGCTTCGAACCTCCGTGATCCTCCCGTCTCCGCCTCCCAAGCGCGGGGATTACAAGCGTGCGCCACCACGCCTGGCGTTATGTTACTTCTAAAGACATTAAGATTTTCCATTTTCCTCCCAAGTGCGTAGTTTTATCAGATATAGCCAGGAGAGAAACTATTTTTAACTATAGCCATCGATAAGCACGGGCAATTTCAGCCTGTCTGTTCACAGCTGCTTATAAACATATAGGAGTCGGTCCTGGTAACCTCTGAGGTATAATACGCATTGATCGTGGTCATTTTTAAAGCCCAATTTTCTTTTTCTGTCTGAATCTTCTACGTGCAAGAAAGATACACCACAATCGAGCAGATCCCTCCCAGCCAGGTACTGTGGCCCACCCCTGTAATCCCAGTACTTGGGAGGCTGAGACAGGAGGGTCTCAGGTATGCAGCCAGCCTCAGCAATGCAGTAAGTCCCTCAGCAGCTTAGTGACACCCTGTTTCAAACGAAAGAATTAAAAAGGCTGCGGGTGTACCCTGGAGGTAGAGTGCCCTGGGTTTAATACCCACGACCACAGCAAAGAAGAACTCTCTCATCGTTCTAGCATTATAGATTCATGGCTGCCTGATTTCGAAGGTAAATAAAAAGTCTTCTGGGACAGTCCAATGGGCAGAAGAACCTAGGGGCCACAGGGCTTGGGTTACCTATTTCCAGAATAAGAAAGTACAGATTACTGTCCGGGTGTACGGTCCCATTTGTCTTACTTACCACCCCTCTAACCTCTGTCATGCACGGTCCATTAGGATCTTGGGCTCCCTTGTGTGGAGTGTTTTGGGCCGTAGATTTGGTCTGGGAGAGCAGACCGTTTCCCTAAGCCTCCCTTTTCTCATCTATAAACATGGATGAGAATAGAATCTAGGGCTGTTGTGAGCGCTATCACAAACAGGACTTCAGTCACTGTCGGTTGTATTTTTGCTCATTATCAGTTATCATTATGTCACCATTGTCACCTCTCCACTTTCCTACACACGGATCTGGTTTGAACAGAGTGTCGCGTCATGTCCTGGGGGCCGGCAAATCAAGGTGGGACTTTATTATTAATTTTCGGAAGGATACCCTTTGGGAAGGCTACCTAACTTCTCAGATTTGTTGATTCAATCTAAGATGGTAAAATTCACGGTATCAGACTAAAGGTCTGACTTGGAGAATCCCGAATTATAGAATTGTTTTTAAATAGTATATGCTTCCAGGCGTGGTGGCGCAAGCTTGTCATCCCAGCATTCGGGAGGCTGAGACCGGAGGATCGCGGTTCGCGGACAGCCTCAGCTACTTAGTGAGGCCCTCTGCAACTCAGTGAGACCCGGTTTCAAAATAAAGAATAAAAAATAGGGCAGGAGGTGTAGCTCGGGGGTCGAATGCCCCTGGGTTCCACCCCCAGACCCGCGCAAAACAAACCAAAACAACAACAACAACAAAAAACAGTATATGCTGAGACAAAACATCAACAAAGAATAGATGGTAACCATAAAAAAAATAAAACAAAAAGACACTGGCCAAGCTAGGATGGGTAGACATCTTTTGGAATAAAAAGGATTGGGTTAAAACTAGTTCAGTTAGCTGGGCCTGGTGGTGCAGGTTTGTAATCCCAGCATTTGGGAGGCTGAGACAGGATCACGGACAACCTCAGCTACTTAGTGAGGCCCTTTGCAACTCAGTGAGACCCTGTTTTAAAATAAAGAATAGCCAGGCGTGGTGGCGCACGCTTGTAATCCCCGCACTTGAGGGGCGGAGACAGGAGGATCGCACTGGTTCGGAGCCAGCCTTGCTGGCTTAAGAGACCCTGTTTCCAAATTAAAAAAAAAAAAAAAAAAAGGTCTGGGAGTGTAGCCCGGAGGTAGAAGAAGGGCTTCCAGGAACCCCAGTACCACCAAAAAAAAAAAAAAAAAAAAAAAAAATAGGGCTCAGAGGTAGAATGCCCCTGTGTTCCATCCCCAGTACTGAAAAACAAAAAACAAAAAACAAAAAACAAAAAACAAAAAACCTAGTGCAGTTTATGGTGAACACTTGGCTTCCTCAGTACTGGAGAGTTTGAAGTCCGAGTCTGAGCCTCCCTGGAGGACTCTTCCTCACACTGATGCGATGAACGGTCCAGTTCTGTCATGGTGGGACTGGAAACGCCGGGGGCTCGCCACATGCAGAGGTGTCAACACCCTACCAATCCGCACACAATCTGCGCTTGTGACTCGGGCTCATTTTAAAATTAACTTTTCTCTGCTAAGTAATGAGCACATCAGTTTTTTAATATCAGAGAAGTCTCATGTAGGAGTTGTCCCCTTCTTTATTACTGCCCCCGCCCCTCCAGGATGTAATAAAACAAACCCTACCCGGTGTATTACACAATTCGGGATTTCATTAGACCCTGCTCGATGGGAAAGGCTATTTACACAGAGAAAAAACAGCACGCCTTTCCAAGAGGGCTTTCCGTAGGAGCAGGACGCGGCTTTTTAGAACAAGACAGATCCTTTCCTACTCTAGAGGCAGGCTAGCTCTTCTAGAAGCCAGGGATCTCCCCCGTATTTGAAAATGTGGCGTCTCTGTGTGTCTAGGAGAGAGTATGGCGTGTTGGTTTCGTAGTATATGCAGGACAGTCTCTTTTGTGTACCAAGCATCAAGGGAGGTATGAGTTCCAGTTAGGTAACTGTTAAAGCTAATTTCCCCTCCCTCCTCCCTTCTCCTCCTCATAGTCATCCGCCGCCTCCTCCTCCTCCTAGTCCTTGTCCTCCTCCCTCTCCCTCTCCCTCTCCCTCTCCCTTTCTCCCCCTCTTTCTTTTGTGCTGGGGAACTGAGGATTGAACCTAGGGACATTCTACCTCTGAGCTATACCCCCAGCCCTTTCTTGTTTTTTATTTTGAAACTGGTCTCACTAAGCTGCTGAAGGACTAAGTTGTTGAGACTAGCCTCAAACGGATGAGGCTCCTGTCTCAGCCTTCTCAGTACTGGGATGACAGGTGTGCACCACCCTGCCCTGCTTCTAAAGCTATTTTTCTTTTTTGTTTGTGGTTTTGGGATTGATACCAGGGACATTCTACCTCCAAGCTACACCCCCAGCCCTATTTTTTATTCTTTGTCTTGAAACAGGGTCTCATTGAGTTGCAAAAGGCCTCACTAAGCAGCTGAGGTTGTCTGAGAACCGCGATCCTTCCGTCCCAGCCTCCCAAATGCTGGGATGACAAGCGTGCGCCACCATGCCCGGCTCTAAAGCTATTTTTAAACCATTAAAACTATTAGCTCCAATTTGAGATGAGAGAATAAAAACACGACTCCTCTGAAGGTTCAGGTTCTGCTTCACACTAAGTCGACATATTAAAGTCCTGCAAGTGGGAGCTGTTTCTAGTTCCTTCCGCCTCCATGGCGATGTTTTAAAACATGGGCATGTCTCCCAGATATTCTGCAGAATTTGTTTATCTTAAGGCCCAGTGCTTCATAACAGATACACTAGACCAGAGTGTTTTAAAATATCTTTTACTCACCTAAGAGAATTTCTAAAAATGAAGTGCCTACTTGTGTAAAGTGGGTATCTACTTTTTTTTTTAGTAAAAGTTTCAATAATTGCAAAGAATATAATTTCTTCCCTATTCTAAATATCGCTATTTAAAAGCATACATATTATGTTCCTTTTTAAATGATACAATTAATATTTGTTTGATATCCTTTATCATTCATTGCAAATGAGTGAACAAGTTCTTTAACCATTAGAAATTTTACATTTCTTTTGTTCTCTTTGAACTTGTGTTTCTGTTACATTTTCCTTACAGAATTACAGACTAATAGACTAATAAAGTACTTCTCAAAGGATTTCATTGTTCACCTTATTATATTTCTTTGCAGCAAATATATATATACACAGATTTAAATTCCTTTTCATTATCCATAACTCTAAGGGTTTAAGTATTACAGATTTCTTTGGGATAGGACAATCATTACAAATATTACTAATGCACAATTGTCCAAAATGACAAAAACATAAGTGTAATAAGTACTTATTTAATAAACAAATATTAAAATCTAAAAGTAAAAATTTAAGCCGGGCGTGGCGGCGCGTGCTTGTAATCCCAGCATTCGGGAAGCTGAGACCGGAGGATCATGGTTCGTGGACAGCCTCAGTTACTTAGCGAGGCCCTTTGCAACTCAGTGAGACCCTGTTTCAAAATAAAGAATAAAAAATAGGGCTGGGGGTGTAGCTCAGAGGTTGAATGCCCCTGGGTTCCATCTCCAGACCCACAAAAAGTTAATTAAAAATGCATGTTTCTTTGATGGATGGGCTGTTTTTTTCTTCAATCCATTTATAAGTATTTTGGGAGTAAATTTATTCCTGGAGTGGGACATGATTCAGCATAAATTTTATTTGCATTTTAAAAATTTTTATAGACATTGCTGAGAAAGTTTGCCTGCACAAATGAGTAGGTGGGAATAGATGGATTTTGGTTAGAGCAGTGTCATTTACTTATTTCTGATGTTGGTTCTTTATTTTTGATTTATATGCCCAGATTACACAGAAATTGGTGATAAAAAATTATTTTTCAATGAACTATCAACTGACAGCAGACTATGACTTCAAATTTTATTTAAAGTAAACTTTGGAGGTTTCCTTTGATATGGGCCAGGCCCCGGACTCACTTGTGTCCACACCGATATTTCCAAATGGTTTATTTTTTAAAGGCCTGAGATGCTGTACCTATATGCAAACGTACTGTGAAGTGGGATTTGGGATGGTAAGGGAGGATGTTTTTCTTTAAAGTGAGAATAGGGGATTGCTATAGTTTGAGTGTTGATGGCCTCGCAAAGCTCATGTGTTAAAGGCTTGGTGTACAGGGTGGCGCTGTTGGGTGTTGGTGCAACTCTTGGGAGGCGGCGGGGTCTTATGGGAGGCTTTTAGGTCATTGGAGCCATACCCTCAAGGAAACTAGAACCCTGTCCCCTCTCTCTCTCTCTCTCTCTCTCCTTCTCTTTCTCTCCTACTCCTTTTCCTCTCCTCCTCCTCCTTTTCTTCTCCTCCTTTTCCTCTCCTCCTCCTCCTCTCCTCCTCCTCCTCCTTCTTCTTCTCCTTCTTCTCCTCCTCCTCCTCCTTCTTCTTCTCCTTCTTCTCCTCCTCCTTCTTCTTCTCCTCCTTCTTCTCCTTCTTCCTCCTCCTCCTCCTCTTCCTCCTCCTCCTCCTTCTTCTTCCTCTTCTTCTTCTCCTCCTCCTCCTCCTCCTCCTCCTCCTCCTCCTCCTCCTCCTCCTCCTCCTCCTTCTTCTTCTTCTTCTTCTTCTTCTTCTTCTTCTTCTTCTTCTTCTTCTTCTTCTTCTTCTTCTTCTTCTTCTGTCTGCCTTGCTTCCTGACCATGAGATGAGTAATCTTCTCTGTTACGTGTCACCTGCCATTACCATCCGCCACCTCCACCAGAGACCTAAGAGCTGTGACTCTACCCACACATGGGCTGGAACCTCAAAAACTCTGAGCCCAAACAAACCTTTTCTCTTGACAAGTTAATGACCTTGGATCGTGTGTGGTAGTGAGGGAAAGCTGACGAACATAGCAATTAAGACAAAAGGTAGCAAGGTATTTTCAGATGCAGGGCATTCTCAGAAAGATAGATTTTATGGAAATAGACAATGTAAAGATGGGGGGATACATTTAAATTTTATTTTCTTAAAATTAGCCTTGTCCCTGTATCCCTCTGAGAGTTTTTGAATCCCCCCAGGTGTATGTGTGCCTGCGTTTAGATATGCTGGATTATACTGGATTCGTCCCTAGGCGTCCTTGAAGCCCATTTATATACAGCAACAGAAAGTGGTGGTAAATGGCGTGATTGACAGTGGGTGGGTGAAAGAGATGGAGAATTTCACCTTCAAACTAAGAAGTTCTGTGTCCCGGACTATCAGACACTAAGGGAATAACCCGCTTCATATAAGCACAGATCCTACTGTGTAAATAGCCAGTGATCAAAGTCACTGCCCAACTCCATCATACTGGAATCATAAATAAATCCTCAGCAAGCCTCCACACCGTCCCCTGGACCCCAGGAGATTGCCAACCAGTTATTTCAGAGGGGTTTCTAGCAGGTCCTGTGATACGTTCCCCAGGCGACTGACAGGCATCATGTTTTTGTCAGAGATTCAAGAGATTTGGATGAAAACAAAAGTGATTTCCTTTCAAAAAATACAGGCTTCAGGTGCTCAAGTCATTCCAAAGCCCTTCCAGTATTAGTCCCAGAAATGAATAAGGACAGAAAAAGTTACTTCATAAAGAAAACCACTGCTGCCAGGCGTGGTGGCGCACACTTGTAATCCCCGCGCTTGGGAGGCGGAGACAGGAGGATCGCGCAGGTTCGAAGCCAGCTGTGCTGGCTTAAGAGACCCTGTTTCCAAATAAAAAAATATATATATAAAAATAGGTCTGGGAGTGTAACCCAGAGGTAGAAGGGTTTCCAGGAACCCCAGTACCACCAAAAATAAATAAATAAATAAATAAATAAATAAAGAAAGAAAGAAAGAAAGAAAACCACTGCCATTGGGCGTGGTGGCGCATGCTTGCCATCCCAGGACTTGGGAGGTAGAGAATGGAGGATCCCAGTTCGCGGCCAGCCTCAGCTACTTAGTGAGGCCCTCTGCAACTTAGTGAGATCCTGTTTCAAAATAAATAATAAAAAATAGGGCTGGGGGTATAACTTGGAGATAGGATGCTCGTGGGTTCCATTCCTAGTACCACACACACAAAAAACCCCAGAAAACAAATAAACAAACAAAAAGCACTTACGATCAGCGGGCCTCGGTTATTTTCCCGGTACTTATTCTGGAAGAATATATAAACGACGGTGGCAGCCAGGGAGTAGAGGAAGGCAAAGACGGCGACGGTGACGAAGAATTCTGCCGAAGAGGAGGAGTCGCCGATCAGCGCCAGCCTCTGCCGCTCCTTCCCCTCGCAGGTGGGCACCTCGAAGGTCACCTGCGACAACCTGGAGGGCCAGAGGTAAAGGGACACGCGTTAAGTGCCACTGAGAGAAAGCCAGAGGCCGTGTGTCTACTCCTTCTCAAACCAGCGAGATGACTTGGGGGTTTTTGGCATCCCTGTGGGACAGATGCATGGTGGAATTTACAGGGATCAGAGCTGGAAAGGTAGAAATAAATATTGCAAATACCCGTAATCCCAGTACTTGGGAGGCTGAGACAGAGGGATCACAGGTTCGAGGCCAGCCTCAGCAACTTAGCAAGGCTCTCCGTAACTTAGCGAGACCCTGTTTCCAAAAATAAAATAAAATAGGGCTGAGGGGGTAGCTCAGAGGTAGAATACCCCTGGGTTCCATCCCCAGCAGCACCACCACCATCACTACCACCACCACCACCAAAAACAATTAAAAAAAAAAAAACAACAAAAAGCCCAACCCTGCAGTATGCAGTAAGCACTATTAGCCTGGGCCTGCCGATAGCTATCCTGGGCAGAGGGGCACAGAGATGGGAGACAATGGGACCCTGCCCCGACGCAATGCCCGTCATGACATTCCATGCTGAGATTCTCCGAGCCTTTTTCTTAATCTGCCCCCCAGGCCTTGTATCCACCATCCCGTTCCCATCTCACTGGCGGCTTCCTTTTTCTTAATTATGCCAGGCATGGCCCCACCCGTCTTGTCGTTGACTGATCCCCGTCGTTCCCAAATCACCCTGTCCCTGACATCACCCACAGCTGCCTTCTTGATATTCCAGCATCAGCTCGACGCCCTCCTGGGAGCGCCTCTTCCTCACCATTGATCACAATCCTTCCTTTGCAGTAGACAGTTCCCATCACATCACACTGTTTAATGCCGCCCGCAGCAGGGAAAGCCGTCTTGCTCACTTATTTGATGGTTGGGTTCTGTCTGCTCTCTTTCCTCGGCAGTGAGGACTTCATCTCTGTACGAGCAAGGGCCTCGGTTGACCTTGGGTATCCTCCAAGCCCGACCTTCAATGGATGCTTGGCACTTGGATAAACAAAAGGAGCCTCTGGATTCTGTAGCGTGACGATAGATAGGTCCTACTTGGCCTGTGCTTCCAGCGTTTCTATTCTAGAGAGTTCGTTCCACCAGGATAATATCCAAGCTCAACATGCAGCTTGATAGAGAAAAATGAGATGTTGGAGCAATCACTTCCGCTCAGCCAGTGATGTGTAAAGAAGATGGGTTACATACGACAGCTTGTGGGCCATCCATGCTTCTTCAGAAATGACCAGCCATGAAGAAACACTTGTACGGGGACACGAATGGGGTTTTCGTAGATCAATAAAGCAACCCTTGGAAAACTACCCAAGGAAGAATGAAGAGACATCTATCCACGGTCTGAAAATGCCTCAATTTATTCTTAGATTTTTTTTTTTTTTCAGTACTGGGGATAGAACCCAGGAGCATTCTACCTCCAGGCTACATCTCCCCAGCCCTATTTTTTATGCTTTATTTTGAAACGGAGTCTCACTAAGTTGCTGAGGGCCTCTCTAAGTAGCTGAGGCCGTCTGAGAACCACGATCTACCCGTCTCAGCCTCCGAGGTACTGAGCTTACAGATGCGCACCACCGCGTCCAGACTGGAATTTTTTTTTTAACTAATCTAATTTTGATCCCTTTCTAACAGATGTGTTATGCACGTCTTCCAATTTAGATAGCAACAATAATGATAAAATAAAGGCAACAATAACATATGAAACTCTTTTTAAGACGGCAAACACTACATTTTTGTTGTTGGTGGTTTTGTTTGTTTTTGGTACTGGAGATTGAACCCAGGGGCGTTCTACCTTCAAGCGACAGCCCTTTATACTTTTTTATTTTGAAGCAGGGTCTTGCTAGGTTGCCAGAGCTGGCCTTGAACCTGTGATCCTCTTGTCTCAGCCTCCCAAGTACTGGGATAACAGGTGTGCGCCACCATGCCCGGCATCAAACACTGGGTTTTGAATAGGCCATTTAACTTAATGACCACAACAAACCCTATAACATAGGCCCTTTATTACTCTCTCTTATTTTACAGACGAGGAAATGGAAGCTTAGAAGAATTAAGTAATCTATTCTAAGACACATAGCTAGTAATCATCGGGTCAGAGATTTATATTCACATCTCACTCCAGACCCTAAATTTTCACCTTCTCCATTGATGTTAAATAATGAAGACATTAACTAGGGTGAATGTTTGTCAAAGCGATACGCTCGGGGCAAAAGATGCGCTTGGGGAGAAAGGTATGGGAGACTTCGAGAGAAACCATCCTGTGTGTTTATGTAATGTTACTTGAAACAGCCCCGGCGTGGAAACAACCCCGCTGTGCATCCAGCGATGAAGAGCCAGAAAAAATGTCGCACACCCCTAGGGTAGAGTATCATGCATTAATAAAAAGACTCAAGTACTGGCATATTCTCCAACATGGATGTATCTTGGAAACACTGCAGTGAAACCCAGATACAAGACCACAGACGGCACGATGGCATTTATCCAGAATGTTCAAAATGGCAGATCTAGGCAGCCAAAAAGCAGATTCGTGTTAGGCCGGGGCTAGGAGACAGAGGACTGCAGATGAGGGCTAAGCGGTACAGGATCTCTCAGAGATAATGGTAGTGTTCTAGAGTTGATTGTGGCTGCGCAACTGGGTGAATAGTTGCACTAAAAGCCACCGAATTGTATTTTTTTTTTTTTTTTTGCAGTACTGGGGATGGAACCCAAGGGCATTCTGCCTCCGAGCTACACCCCAGCACTATTTTTTATCCTTTATTTTGAAACAGGGCCTCACTGAGTTGTAAAGGGCCTCACTAAGTAGCTGAGGTTTGCTGCAAACCCCGATCCTCTTGTCTCAGCTTCCCAAATGCTGGGATTACAAGAGTGCATCACCAGGCCCAGCTCTATTTTCTATTCTTTATTTTGTTTTTGTTTTTGTTTTTGTAGAACTGGGAATGGAACCCAGGGGTATTCTACCTCTGAGCTACACCCCCAGCCCTATTTTTGATTCTTTATATTGAAATAGGGTCTCACTGAATTGCAAAGGGCCTCACTAAATACCTGAGGCTGTCTTCGAACCACGATACTCCTGTCTCAGCCTCCCGAGTGCTAGTATTACAAGAGTGCGCCACCACACCCATCTTAGAATTGTACATTTTAAATGGTGAATTGTGTGGTATGTGAATTTTATCTCAATAAAACCATTAGAAGGTCATGGGTCAAGTCCCCACACAGTCAAGGAACCCAACACTGGGGGAAATGTAATATGGCATGGGAAATTGGCAGACGGCAGGGAAGAGCGTGGGTGGTGCAGAGACAGAGAAAGCTCACCTGTAATCCCAGAACTTGGGAGTCTGAGATGGGGGATCACAGGTTTGAGGCCAGAAGAGAGAGGAGAGAGGAGAGAGGAGAGAGGAGAGAGAGAGAGAGAGAGAGAGAGAGAGAGAGAGAGAGAGAGAGAGAGAGAGAGAGAGAGAGAAAGGGAAGGGAGAGAGAGCGAGTGAGTGCGCGCTAGGGTCCGGACCAGGGGAATTTGTGGGCCACGTTATAGACAGCCTTAATCTGAACACAAAGAACGGGAAGATTTTCTTCGGCTAAACATCATGTCAAACAAAGCCCGCGTCACCTGTGGCTGCCGTTTGGAGGTGCGCGCTCTGACTTTCCAGGTGCCGGCATGTGTGTCGAGGTCAGCGTTATCTCCAACACGCAAGATCCGTCGACTAACACACAGAGACGGAGTCTGCAGGCTTCGTGCGCAGAGGGGGCAGTGTGTGTGTGTGTGTGTGTGTGTGTGTGTGTGTGTGTGTAGGGTATGGGGGGAGAATAAAATAACCATTTCTTTTCTGTGCCTTTGGTTATACAACAACGTTTTCCCCCATTGCTCACTTAGCGTGTTGACCACAGATATCATTAATTGTGCTTATGGACAGAGGGAAAAAAAAATCACTAAAAAATCTGCTTTGCTTTTGACCACAGAAATCATTAATTGTGCTTATGGACAGAGGGAAAAAAAATCACTAAAAAATCTGCTTTGCTTTTGAATTTCAGTGATGTATGGCTGAGTGTTTAACCCCGCCGCCATAGCTGTACGAGGGTGATATGAAGAGAGAGATGCAAAATGGAAGTGAGATTCCACAGCGGGGCACCTGCTCTGAGGAGGAGAGGGGCAGAGGCTTTTGTAAAGAAAGAGGGAGTGAACCGGGGAGTCGGCGAGTTCACGATTCGTAGCGCGGAGCATTTGTGCCCGCGTCTGCTGCGCTGTGATGAGACATCATCACAGGTGTCGCCTACATACCTGTGTACACACTCCGTGCGCACATCCTTGCTGGGTCTCCCTTCCCATCCCTGTACATGTTAGTGAGATTGGTGGTGATAACCTGCAGAGCTGGACCAAGTATCATTCCAACTATTTCCCCCGTCAATTCTCCTCCCTACCTCACTTGTGCTGCACACACACACACACACACGCACACACGCACACACACACACACACACGCGCGCGCGTGCGCACACACAACGGTTTTGGAAGAGGAGCGTTTATAGTCAGCATGTGTCGGGCAGCTATAACTATGGGAGGAAATATCATGAATTAACACCTAGGCAAAGACACAGGAAGGCGGCCATCGGAAGCCAGAGGGTGCCGTTTACCCTCATCTGGAGGCTGGCGGGGCCCTTTTGATCTCGGAGGAAGCAGCCAGGAAGCAACTGCTGAATTTGCAATAGGCACCAAATCCAGTTTGTGATTTCAAATGTATAATTCCCTCTGGGCTGCCCTGACCCAATCAAGGGGTAATTGAATTTTTCTGGGTCTTACTGCAGTCTTTCTATCAACAAAAAACCTCCATTTCGGAATAGCTTTTTTTTTTTTTTTAAAGAAAAATATTTTTTAACCAATGCTTAGATGGGGTTACTGAACGCGTTTTACCGATAGGCCATTTAAAGTAACAAAACTATGGAGCACCCAGAGTCCTTTGTTCTGTTCATAGGGGCTGGAAAAATATTAAATGCACCCGTCTCTTTGGAGAACTGCAGAAGGCAGGGTATTGCTCTGTTAACAAATTATGTTTATTATAATAAAAATGACTAATGATTTTCTACCTCCAGGTGTCGTGTCTGGTTCTTTGCATAGCTGCATCTTACTTAGTGCTCACGGTACTCTCAGCTGAGTACCACCACTCCCACCGTTTACAGACGAGGAGGGGTGGGCCTGGAGCAGGTGGTGGGCTTGGCTGAGGGTTGTGGCTAGTGGACAGCAGGGGTCAGTCTCAGCTGCAAGTGGTGGCACAAGCTTGTCATCCCAGCATTCGGGAGGCTGAGACAGGAGGACCGCGGTTCGAGGACAGCCTTAGCTACTTAGGGAGGACCTTTGCAACTCAGTGAGACCCTGTTTCTAAATAAAGAATAAAAAAGATAGGGCCCGGGTGTAGCTTGGAGGTAGAATGCCCCTGGGTTTTATCCCTAGTACCGAAAAAACAAAACAAAGCAAAACAAAAAAAGAAGCAGACTTCACTGATAACTACTGTATATTTCTGCTTCTCTGCTTTAAAGTGAAGCCTCTCTCCGTTGCCGGCTGAACTCTTGAACAAAAATGGCCCAGCCAGTTTTCCAAACAGCATCTCAGGGAATGGGAGACAGAATTTATTCTGATCAGGATTCTTCTTCTTCTTCTTCTTTTTTTTTTTTTGCTGGTACTGGGGTTCCTGAAAGCCATTCTACCTCCGGGCTACACTCCCAGACCTATTTTATACTTTTTATTTGGAAACAGGGTCTCTTAAGCCAGCGAGGCGGGCTTCGAACCAGCGCGATCCTCCTGTCTCCGCCTCCCAAGCGCGGGGATTACAAGCGTGCCCACCACGCCCCGCTATCCTGATCAGGATTCGAAATCGCTATTTGTTGAATTCTTGTCTTTTGCAGGAAAATGGATGGACCCTGAGAATACTGTGTTAAGTGAGAGTAGCCGGTTGCAGAAAGGGAAGTCTCACGTGCTTTCTCTCCTATGAGGAAGCTCAGGAGAAATCGAGACCCCGGAGGGCTCCAGATAGTGGAGGAGAAGTTGCCGTGGAGCCAGGGAGGAGGAAGGGGAGAGAGAGGATCAACAACCATCAACATTACAAGCCTAATGAGAATACCAATGCCAATTTCAAAATCATGGATGGGGAGAGGGGAACGGGGAGGACGCCAGGGGGAAAGTCTGCCAAGTGCTGAGTGCACATATGTCACCATCACTATGACTTACATTACAATGCGTGACTATAAGTATCAAATATAAATCAATATTTGTTCTGCCACCAGCTTGAGGTACGTGAATCAGGCATTATACGATGTACCCAGCAACGATGGGCTTAGATTCCTGCGCAGTGGCCAAAAGAGAGTCATTACAAAGCGGGGCGTGGTGGCGCGCGCTTGTCATCCCAGCACTTGGGAGGCTGAGACAGGAGGATCGCGGTTCGCGGACAGCCTCAGCTACTTAGTGAGGCCCTTTGCAACTCAGCGAGACCCTGTTTCAAAATAAAGAATACAGCCGGGCGTGGTGGAGCACGCTGTAATTCCCGTGCTTGCGAGGCGGAGACAGGAGGATCGCGCAGGTTCGAAGCCAGCCATGCTGGCTTAAGAGACCCTGTTTCCAAATAAAAAAGTATAAAAATAGGTCTGGGAGTGTAGCCCGGAGGTAGAAGGGCTTCCAGGAACCCCAGTACCACAAAAATAAATAAATAAATAAATAACACCCCAAATACCCCCCAAAATAAGGAATAAAATAATGGGGGTGGGAGTGTAGCTTGGAGGTAGGATGCTCCTGGGTTCCATCCCCAGTACCACAAAAAAAAATTAAAAAAAAAAAGTCATTACAAGCTCCTTAGCTTTCATATCATGTCCTGGATTCTCCGCACATTTGCCGCAGAGCCAAGCAGAGGGCAAATGAAACAGTCCTGATGGCTGGAGTGTGATTTTTTTTTTCAATAGAAAAAGTGACGCACTCTTTAGGCAGTGCTGAGCTGTCATGGCCACCTGGTAATAAGACTTCTGAGATGCTCGGGGGCGCCTTTCACCAGGTGTGGAAGAAAGTGCGCCCAGAGCTCCTAGGCTCACACCCGGGAGTCGCTCAGGGAGAGCCAGCGATGGAGACGCGCCCAAGCTGCAGAACCAGGGAGCTGCCACCTGGAGAGGGGCCTGACTTCTGCAACCTGCTGGCGAATAAATAATAATAACAATAATTATTTATAATAATTTATTATTTTTATATTACATTATTTTACATATTATATTATATTTATTATATATTTATATATTATATTATATTATATTATATTATATTATTTATATATTATTTTACATTATATTATATTTTATATTATATTATATTTATATTTATTATTTTTATATTATATTATTTTATATTATATTATTTATATATTATTTTATATTATTTTATATTATATTATATTATATATTATTTTTATATTATATTATATTTTATAGTATATTATTATTATTATTATTATTATTATTATTATTTCTGTGAGCGCTTGCTCTCCGCCTTCCCTACGAAAACACACAGAATGCTGTGTGTCTTATGGATGTTCTTCGAATCACCCGTTTGCTGACCTACACCACGGCTGGCTTTTCCAGTGGCCTTTTGCCACTGAATGTGGCTGGTCACTCTCAGTCTCCTCAGCAGGACAGTGGTTATGGGGTGAACGAATGGAGCCTGTGACCACTTGGTTCCCCGCTCCCCTGTCTTCTAAGCCATTTCAAACCGATTCTAAAGACCCACATTGATGAAACAAGGTGTCTCCATCGGCTACCCGTACCGCACAAGGCATGCGTTTACCCCGTGGTCAAAGTCTGCCTTTACACAGCCTAGGTTTGGGACCTCTTGGGGTAAAACTGCAGACAGGTTCAGGGTCGAGCGTGCACTCGGCCCGTGAAAGGTGCTCTGCGGCGCACGCTGAGAGCTCAGGTCGCTTACGATGCTCGCAAGCTTGAAGTTTTCAGCTTGCCACGCGCTGCTCTGAAACACAGGACTGAGCGTGGACCTGGGATAGGCGTGTGGAGGATAAGACATTGCGTGGCTCCATCCAACATCAAAGCAGCAGAAATATAAATGAGTCTAGGCAACAAACATCCTTCCGGGAAAGCCTCGGGGCCTCTGATGCTGCTCCTTTCGGGTGGAGCAGCGGGATACTGAGATGATGGCGGTACTTAGACCCCCATCAGCTGGCCCCAGAGGGCGACTTTCTGTCTCCCTACCTTTAGGTAAATGGCCCTACACAGGCAGCTCAGTCATTTGCCCAGACATTCAGTCCTTGCCTTTGTTGATGCAAAAGCAGTTTGATCTCGCCACGACAGCACGCATTCACTCTAAATATTGTCTTTGAAAAGAAGAAAATCTAGGTGAAAGCCAGAATTCCGTGCCTCCGCTCTTCAGCATGAAAGGAGGCGTCTGTCCCTGATTTGTTTATGTACCAAGTGTATTAAAGTTTATTGTCACCACAGAGGGAACTTTCTGTGTCTTTTTGTCCTCTTTATCATTAGTGAAGATAATCCCCCCCCCACCCCCGTGGGGAAATGAACTAGACTTTGGAAAATGTAATCAAGGTTACCACAAACAATGCCCTTTGTTACACTATTAATTGTTCTTGTACATGGAAGGCTGGAAAATTACTGCCCCACTTTGCTTCCCGAAGGTCGCTCTCATCTCTAGGAGCCAGAAAAAGATCTTTATCCAATTTATAGTCTACTTCCTAGTCTACTGTGCTAGGAAGAAAGATGTTTTCAGTTATCTAAGTACTTGGGAGGCTAAGACAGGAGGCTAAGACACCCGGCCTCAAACCTGCAAGACTCCCAGGAACTTAGTGAGACCCTGTTTCAAAAACAAAAACAAACAAAAACAAAAACAAAAATAGCCGGGTATGGTGGTGCATTGTAATCCCAGTACTTGGGAGGGTGAGACAGGAGGATTACAGGTTCACAGCCAGCTTCACCTACTTAGTAAGGCTCTCCACAACTTAGTGAGACCCTGTTTCAAAATAAAGGATAAAAAATAGGATTGGGAGTGTAGCTCGGAAGTAGAATGCCCCTAGGTCCAATCCCCAGTTCTTCAAAAATAAATACGTAAGCCGGGCGTGGTGGCGCACGCTTGCAATCTCCGCGCTTGGGAGGCTGAGACAGGAGGATCGCATGGGTTCAAAGCCAGCCTCAGCTACTTAGTGAGGCTTTCAGCAACTTAGGAAGACCCTGTTTCCAAATAAAATATAAAGTAGGTCTGGGAGTATAGCCCGGAGGTAGAAAGCCTCTGGGTTCCACCCCCAGTACCACCAAAAATAAATAAATAAATAAATAAATAAATAAATAAATAAAATAAAATTAAGAGAGCTGGGGGTAGAACTTGGAGTTAGATGCACCTGAGTTCAATCTCCACTATCAGAAAAAAAAAAAAGATATTTCCAAATCTCACCTCTCCGCACATACATGCATTTGTATTTATACCGATAGACATTTTAAAATGTACATGGAGACTCCTGGGTGGTTCAAGAAGTGGTTCGTGGAGGCCAGGACTGGCCTGGAGCAGAAACTCAGGACTCGTTTCTAAAAGCCATACGCTGGCTTGCAAAGGGCAGCAGTGCTGTGCCCCCAGCCATGACTTATTCATGACGATTTCTTCAAATAGAATTTGACTAATAGAGAACTCAGGCTGCTTTTATATTCCCCAATTAAAATAGTAATGAGGTCGTCCTCGGTATGTTGCAGGGAAAATTCCTCTCTTGTTTGTCTTCCCCGAACTGTACGGCTCTACCCAAGTGAATTATGAGAGAGAGAAACAGCCCCAGAATGGCTTCCATCCAGGTCTCTAACGTCCAGTGATAATCACATATCCATCCATTTTATTTGGATAATACAAAAATGTTTCACGTTTGAAAAAATCTGAAGAACTTGATGGAAACATTTGTGCATTCAGACGCACACAAGTGGCGTAGGGTGCAGAGTCGATCTGAGCTGGGTTTCTGCTTAAAACTGAGGTCAAATTGATTTGATTCTGCTGGGTATGGTGGCACACACCTGTAATCCCAGTACTTGGGAGGCTGAGACAGGAGGATCGCAGGTTCCAGGCTGGATTCAGCAACTTAAAGAGATCCTTAGTAATTTAGTGAGACTCTTTCAAAATTAAAAAAAAAAAAAAAGAATCAAATCGGGCTGGGGATGTGGCTTGGAGGTCGACTGTCCCTGATTTCAATTCCCAATACCAAAAAAAAAAAAAAAAAAAAAAAAAAAATTGATTCGAAGCCAGGCGTGGTGGCTCACGCTTGTAATCCCAGCATTTGGGAGGATGAGACTGGAGGATCGTGGTTCAAGAACAGCCTCAGCTACTTAGTGAGGCCCTCTGCAACTCAGTGAGACCCTGTTTCAAAATAAAGAGTAAAAAATAGGGCAGGGGTGTAGCTTGGAGGTCAAATGCCCCTGGCTTCCACCCCCAGAGACACAAAATAAATTGATTTGAATCACTAATTCATTTATAAAATCAACATAGAAATGTTTAGAGGGAAAAAAATATAATGTATAATAATCCCTTTCCAAGCATCAAACTAAAGAAGTTGAAATCAAACAAGGTCTTTAATCTACTGTTTGCTACCTGATGATATGGCCAATAGTTAGCTTCCTATTTTAGAAGGAATTATGCTGTACTTTTGAACAATCATATTGTCTAACATGTCTAAAGTGCCGGGGATGTAGGCATTATCCTATTGAACGGCTGTTCTAATTGGCCACATAGTGGGAGCTATATGATTATGTTTTCAAAGCTCTCATTGGTGGACATTTTGAATTCTTCATGCTCATCTTAATGCCTCTGGAGCGTGTGACATATTCATCAGCTTTGCAGGAAGTTTGCCAATGCCCCCAAGGTGAAGGTTTGTGAAGCTTGATCATTGTGGCGACCTCATGCTGAAAATGGAACGGGAAGCGGGCTGTACAGCGTTCACGCTGGGCTACTCCACGGCCACATGCTGCGCCCTGGGACAGTCCTGGGCCAACCGTGACTCGCCCCATCGACTTCTGTAGCTGGGGAGAGAGTGTATGCAGGACGCGGCCGTCCAGGCAGCGCCAGGTCATTTCCAACACGCGCCCAGCCCCAGCAAATCTTCCGTGTGTCTCAGCTTTGTACTTACTGAAATATCACCTGTCTACTTCTTTTTTTCCCTAATTGAAAGAAAATATAAAGAGCTCGCCATCATGAGTTAAAGGACAACTCTCATACCATTTTTATTTTCTATCATCTATCTGTCATTTATTTATCTACCAATCCTATCGATCGATCTATCTATTATCTATCTACCTATCCTATCTATCATCTATCTATCTATCATTTATCTATCTACCAATCCTATCTATCTATCTATCTATCTATCTAATTTATCACATCTATCATTTATCTACCAATCCTATCTATCTTTCTATCATTTATCTATCTACCAATCCTACCTATCGATCGATCTATCATCTATCTACCTATCATATCTATCATATCTATCAATTAATCAATCATTTATCTACCAATCCTATCTATCTATCTATCTATCTATCTATCTATCTATCTATCTATCTACCATTTATCTACCAATCCTATCTATCGATCATTTATCTACCAATCCTATCTATCTATCTATCTATCATTTATCTACCAATCCTATCTATCTATCATTCATCTACCAATCCTATCTATCGATCATATCTATCTATCTTTTATCTACCAATCCTATCTATCGATCATTTATCTACCAATCCTATCTATCTATCTATCTATCTATCTATCTATCTATCATTTATCTACCAATCCTATCTATCGATCATTTATCTACCAATCCCATCTATCGATCATATCTATCTATCTATCTATCATTTATCTACCAATCCTATCTATCGATCATTTATCTACCAATCCTATCTATCTATCTATCTATCTATCTATCATTTATCTACCAATCCTATCTATCGATCATTTATCTACCAATCCCATCTATCGATCATATCTATCTATCTATCTATCATTTATCTACCAATTCTATCTATCGATCATTTATCTACCAATCCTATCTATCTATCTATCATTTATCTACCAATCCTATCTATCGATCATTTATCTACCAATCCCATCTATCGATCATATCTATCTATCTATCTATCTATCATTTATCTACCAATCCTATCTATCGATCATTTATCTACCAATCCTATCTATCTATCTATCTATCTATCTATCTATCTATCATTATCTACCAATCCTATCTATTGATCATTTATCTACCAATCCCATCTATCGATCATATCTATCTATCTATCTATCTATCATTTATCTACCAATCCTATCTATCGATCATTTATCTACCAATCCTATCTATCTATCATTTATCTACCAATCCTATCTATCGATCATTTATCTACCAATCCTATCTATCGATCATATCTATCTATCTATCTATCTATCTATCATTATCTACCAATCCTATCTATCGATCATTTATCTACCAATCCTATCATCTATCTATCTATCATTTATCTACCAATCCTATCTATCGATCATTTATCTACCAATTCTATCTATCTATCTATCTATCTATCATTATCTACCAATCCTATCTATCAATCATTTATCTACCAATTCTATCTATCTATCTATCTATCTATCTATCTATCTATCTATCTATCATCTATCTCTATCATCTATCTATCTACCTAATCTTCTATCCACCCATCTAGTATGTATTTATGTATCTATGCATCTATCTACCCATACATCTATCATCTATTTCTACCTACCTACCTACCTACCTATTGGCACTGAGGATTGAACCCAGGGGTGTTCTACCTCTGAGCTACACCCTCAACTCTTTTTTAAAATTTTCCCCTGAAGCAGGTCTTACTAGTTGCTGAGGCTGGCTTTAAATCTGCGATCCTCCTGGCTCAGCCTCCTGAGTCCTGCCACTCGGCCCGGTTCTCATACCACCTTGAGTCTCAACTTTCCCATCTTCGAAACCAAAGAAAGAAGAGCACCATGCTGGGGGCTCCAGTGGGAGGAGGGCATGCATTGTACTTTTCCTGGTGTTTGAGTATAATTGGCAATTACAGGTGCTACTAATATGAGACATGCAAAGTCCCCACATTGTACAGTCAGAGTTATGTTTAATTACCAAAGTTGATTTAAAAAATCCAAATGCTTCACCATGCATTTGGGAGGCTGAGAAGGAGGCTCACGGTTCACGGACAGCCTCAGCTACGTAGTGAGGCCCTCTGCAACCCAGTGAGACCCTGTTTCAAAAAATAAAGAATAAAAAAATAGGGCTAGGAGTATAGCTCAGAGGTAGAATGCCCCTGGGTTCCATCCCTAGTACTTCCAGAAAAAATATCTAAATGCTTTAAAAAAGTAAATTCAAAGACCTAGAAATATGCTGTGTGAGTGTGTGTGTGTGTGTCTGGTCTTGAACCTATGACCCTCCTGTCTCAGCCTCCCAAGTACTGGGGTTACAGGCATGCACCACCATGCCTGGCCGGCATGTTTTAATATTATACGCCTCTCAAAAATTCAGACAACAAACAGTAGCTATCTGGTCAGATTTTGTTGTCGCTTTGTATTATTATTATTATTATTATTATTATTATTATTATTATTACTGGGGATTGAACCCAGAGGCATTCTGCCTTCTAGCTAAATCCCTAACTCTATTTAACTTTTTATTTTTGAAACAAGATCTTGCTAAGTTGCTGAAGCCTCAATCCTGTGATCCCCCTTCTCAGCCTCCAAGTCCTGGGACAGGCAGTTGCCACTACAACCAGCTGTTCATTCTTCAGATAATAAACGGTCCTATCCAATGCTCAGGATAGGAAGCCTAACAGAGCTCTTGATGGGTGGGAAATTCAATAGCTATGTCAGGGTATAATGAAATAAATAGTAATCACTTGTGCATATGAAACAAAATGCAATTTTCTTCCAGCCACCCAAAAGCTATTACCTTGTCAAGAGGCTTCAGAATTGCAAATTTCCAATTCTTCAGTTATTAATATTACCACAAACACACAAATCCTCTTTGAAAAAAAATTATCCAAGATGCAAGGAAACAGTGCTCATTTTAGCTAACTAGGGACAGTTTGTTAAACATCTTTATTAGTTTGGAACAGAAAAAAGTGCCTTTTATTGCCAGCAAATAAGATATCACCCCCATTTCTAGTGTACTGTCAGCCACTAGGTTATTAATCATACCACATGTAAGTTGGATTTGGAACATGACGTGTAAGAATCCATTTTCTGCACAGCGACCAGAAATCTTTTTTAAAACATAAACCGGATCATGTCAGCTTCTGTGTAAAACTATTCTCTGACAACTAACCTGTGCACGCAGGGCTAGGTCCAAACCCATGGATGCTTGGCTTGGGGACCAGCAGCACCTGGACCTTGTCCACTTCTTGACTGTCGCTGTATCCAATGGCTTCTTTCTCTAAGAAGATAAAGTCTTTCTCTAAGAAGATAAAGAAGATAAGTCTTTCTCTAAGAAGATAAAGAAGCCATTGGATACTCGTGCTGGGAACCAAGTCCTGAACGATCAATGCATAGCTTCAAGTCTTCATCCAGGTCTCAGCTCGAATGTCTCCCATTCCGCGAGGCCCTTGAACTTTCATCTACAGGTACATTTCAGCCTGGCCCTTCTCTGTACATGATCCTGTGTTATTTCTTGATTTGCCTTAGCACTGTCAGAATTGACCCTGTTTGCGTGTGTGTGTGTGTGTGTGTGTGTGTGTGTGTGTGTGTTACCAGGGATGGAACTCAGGGGCATTCTACCTCCAAGCTACACCCAAAAGTATCTTGGGTTTCGTGTTTTTACATTCAGCTTGTCTGGGCTCCTAAGTCTTGTGAAAGAAGTTTCGCATGTGACCAAGCTATGTCAACATTCGGAGTCTGGGTCGGGAGCCAAGGAACATGAACTGAATCAGATTAGGGGAGTGAGTGGGAAGAGGAAGTTCTGTAAGGTAGGATTATAATTAGCAGGATCCCACACTCCACAGACGTGGCTTCTTCACTCAAGGAAGAGTTAACCTGAAATCTCCATAACCATTCTAGAATCCCACCTGCATGAGATTCAGTGAGCCCTGTCCCGCGACGACTCGGAAGCAGAGTGGGCCAGCAACGTTTTGACATCTACTGGTAAGGCCGATGGATCCCGACTCTGAATCTTTGGTTACTAAAATTTGCAAGAAGCCATGTTAAGCAAAGCTTACTGGACCAACCTCCATTCGTCCATAGATGAGTTTCTTCTGAGAAATTTGAGATCGAGATTTATCTCTTGTTTATTGTCCGGACGGTGTTCAATGTGCAAGACAAGATAAAGCAAAATGGT
>NC_137804.1:47988620-48033620 GCF_963383645.1 Muscardinus avellanarius | reverse complement strand
CGCGGGGATTACAAGCGTGCCCACCACGCCCGGCTTAAGAAGCTCTTTTCTAACCAGGCGTGGTGGTGCACGCTTGTAATCCCATCATTTGGGAGGCTGAGACAGGAGGATTGTGGTTTGCGGCCTGCCTCAGCTACTTAGTGAGGCCCTTTGCAACTCAGTGAGACTCTGTTTCCAAATAAAAAATAAAAAATAGGGCTGGGGGTATAGATTGGAGGTAGAATGCCCCTGGGTTCCATCCCTAGTACTGAAAAAAAAAAAAGAAAGAAAGAAAGAAAGAAAGAGAGAAAGAAAAGAAGCTATTTTCTAGCCAGGCATGTGGCACACTCTTCTCATTTTAGTACTTGGAGGGCTGAGACAGGAGGATCCCGGATTTGAGGACAGCCTCTACAAGTTGTAAGATAGTGAGGCTTTCATTAACCTACTGAGATCCTATTCCAAAATAAAAACAATGCCGGGCATGGTGGTGCACACTTGTAATCCCTGCGCTTGGGAGGCAGAGACAGGAGGATCTCACAGGTTCAGTGTCAGCCTCTCTGGCTTAAGAGACATTGTTTCCAAATTAAAAAAATAATATAAAATAGGTCTGGGAGTGTAGCCTGGAGGTAGAAGGGTTTCCAGGAACCCCAGTACCACTAAAAAAAAAAAAAACAAAACAAAACAAAACAAAACAAAAAAAAAAAAACTAAAATAGGGCTGGGTGTGTAACTCAGAGTAGAATGCCCCTGGGTTCTATCCCCAGTAACACACACACACACACACACACACACACACACACACACACACACACACACTCTATTCTAGCAGAGCGTGGTGGTGCATTCCTGTAATTTGATTACATGGGAGGCTGAAAAGGAGGGTTACAGGTTTGAGGCCAGTCCAGTGACTTAGCAAGACCTTATTTCAAAATAAAAAATAGTAAGGGCTGGGGGTGTAGCTTGGAGGTAGACTGTTTCTAGATTTAATCTTGAGTACCAGAAAGAAGAAGAAAGAGGAAGAAAAGGAGGCAGAGGACGCAGAGGAGGAGGAGGAGGAAGAGGGAGGAGGATGAGGATGAGGATGAGGATGAGGATGAGGAGGAGGATGAGGGGGAGGAGGAGGGGGAGGAGGAGGATGGGAGAGGAGGATGGGAGAGGAGGATGGGGAGGAGGAGGAGGAAGAGGGAGGAGGAAGAGGAGGAGGAGGAAGATGAGGAGGGGGAGGAAGAGGAGGAGGAAGAGGGGGGAGGAGGAGGAGGAAGAGGGAGGAGGAGGGGGAAGAGGAGGAAGAGGGAGGAGGAGGAGGAAGAGGAGGAAGAGGGAGGAGGGAGAGGAGGAGGAAGAGGAGGAGGAGAAGAAGAAGAGGAGGAAGAGGGGGAGGAGGAGGAGGAGGGAGGAGGAGGAAGAGGGAGGAGGAGGAAGAGGAGGAGAAAGAGGGAGGAGGAGGAAGAGGGAGGAGGAGGAAGAGGGAGGAGGAGGAGGGGGAGGAAGAGGAGGAGGGAGAGGAGAAGCAGCAGCTCTTCTTTCTCTCCTAGGGTCTTCCCTGCCCAAGGAGCCTTTCTCTGCTACAAATACGTACAACTGGAAATACGTGAAAGTTCATCTCTCTTTTTCTTTCAACACTTGGGGTTGAACCCAGGTGCGTTCTACCTCTGACCTACACCCCCGGCCCTATTTTTTTGTATTCTTTTTATTTTTGAAACAGGCTCTCACTAAGTAGCTGAGGCTGGCTGCAAACCCGCGTCCCTCCTGTCTCAGCCTCCCAAGTACTGGGATTACAAACGTGCACCACCACGCCTGGCAAAATTCATCTTTTTTTTAATGCAGCTCGTGAACACTGTAAGACAAAAGTCAGAAAGCACATGCCCCAGCCTGCCTGCCCTTTGTTCTTAAGACTCTCTAGTGTATTTCATGGTTTCTCAGACAGTCCTACAGAAGTGAGCCCCAGTTTTCCTGCAGTAGAA
The DNA here is from genome assembly GCF_963383645.1 of Muscardinus avellanarius. Lineage (NCBI taxonomy): Eukaryota > Metazoa > Chordata > Mammalia > Rodentia > Gliridae > Muscardinus > Muscardinus avellanarius. The sequence continues at coordinate 48,031,678 of NC_137804.1, read as the reverse complement.
ACATAATCATTAAGATAAAACAGACTCTCTTGTCTCGCTTCTCCCACTTTAAAATATTTTTTTTTTTTTGTATGTGTGTGTGTGGTGGTATTAGGGATTGAATTCAAGGGCATCCTACCTCTGAGCTGCATCCTCAGCCCTTTTTTTAAAAACATGTCTCACTAAGTTGCTACAGTTGCTGAGTGTGGCTTTAAACCTGCGATCCTGCTGGGTCAGCCTTCCAAGTACTGGGATTGCAGGTGTGTGCCACCACGCCTGGCTGACTTCCCCATTATCTTTGCTTGCGTCTTCTGGGATGCCCTCCTATACAGCCTCCCTGGTTTTTGTATTAAGGTCTGCCTTGGAAAGACCCAAATTAAGATAGTTCCCAGAAGTTTTTATTTTATTTTATTTTGGTACTGGGGTGGGGGTGAATCCAGGGGTGTTCTACCTTCGAGCTATACCCCTGCACCCCCTTTTAAAATATTCTTTTATAGAAAAACTGTGGGAAATACACACAATGGAATTCTATTCAGCCATAAAGAACAAAATTATATCATTTGCAAGAAGATGGAAAGCCCTGGAGAACATATGTTAAGTGAGATCAGCCAAGCACAGAAGGAGAAGGTACATATGTTTCCTCTAATATGCCCAAACTAGGAAACATAGAGGATACCAGTGAGACTCCAGATAATGGAGGGGAAATACCAGCAAAGTTTGAATGGAAAGATAGGAGAGGAGGAAGGCTGATCTTGATTAATGAGGGTCTACATCTGAACATGTGTAAAATTATAAATAAGACATGGTTAACCTGGACAACCATTGGTGGGAGGGGGGAAGGGAAAATGGGGGCGGGGGGAGAGGGCACCAAATATAGTTTAAATGTACACTATTTATGTTCAATTAAAAAACTGTTAAAAATATTCTTTTATTTTGAAACAGGGTCTTACTAAGTTGCCGAGGCTGGGTGTGAACCCGCGATCCTTCTGTCTCTGCCTCCCAAGTACTGATATTACAAGCGTGCGCCACCACACCTGGCTCAGGGCTCAGTTTTTGTTCAAGTCATTTCTTAGATACATCCACTTTGGTCGAGGAGCACGTATCTTCTGTTGTTTTGTGTTGGTTGGCATGGCCGGGGGACTTACACTCAGTAATCGTGCACCTGCTGAATACATAGCTTATTTTGAGAAATCTTGGTGTTTCTATCCCGGAGAAGGAAGCCCAGTGTCTTCCTCAGCACAGTGGATGAGATTAAGCTTCTATTTGCGTTCCTCCTGTGGGTTCAAGTTTGAGACTCGGGTACGAGGGCCTCAACTTCTTTTGAAAATTTTAGCTTAGAAACTCTCACTTGTGAAACCGAGCCATAAACTGGGCTTATTTATAAAAATAACTTCACACTTCCCGGGGTAGATCTTACTTTGTTGAGGAATCACTCATCTACTGAATGTTTGGTACTGACACGCTAAGATGTCAACGTGTGAACCACAAGCTACAGTGGTGTGTGTGTGTGCGTGTGTGCGTGCGTGTGTGTTTGTGTATGTGTATGTGTGTGTCTCCGGTGATACGAAAACGTCAAACCTTGAAACTAAAACAGCAGATGTGTGGGGCAGCGGAGGAAACAGAAGTGGGGAAGAGAGAAAGGGGTTTTGATTTTCTTCAACTAAACAAATGGTTAGAGCAATTCACCAATGGGTTTATTTATTTATTTATTTATTTATTTATTTATTTAGTGGTACTGGGGTCCCTGGAAGCCCTTCTACCTCCGCGCCACACTCCCAGACCTATTTTATATATTTTTGGAAACAGGGTCTCTTAAACCAGCGCGGCTGGCTTCGAACCTGCGCCATCCTCCTGTCTCCGCCCCCCGAGCGCGGGGATGACAAGCGTGCGCCACCACGCCCGGCTCACCAATGGGTTTAGTTGAGTTTTTTTTTTTTCCCCCCAAAAAAATAGATAGTTAGACTCTGCTGTTTTATTTCTGATGGCCAACCAACCTGACAATTCTAGGACTGAACTGAGAGCTATGGATGAAATGAACAGCCTAACAATGTTTTAAGAGCGAAAAATAAAAAGTAGACTTATATGCTATCAGCATCGAAAATGGCATCAGCTAACTATTGTATGATGCTGCCACGGCATTACCCACATTTAGGTTCCGTGGTTTAAAAGCACCACTATCTATTACTGCTCTTGTGAGTCCAGGTTGGCCATGGCAGCGTGGCTTCATGGATCTGCATGCTGGGGTGTGGGGTGACGAGGGGCTCCCTCTCCCTGAAGGACACCTTCTCCTGCAGATGGTGGAGGCGCAGGCAGGCAGAAACATTCGATCTCCACTAAGACCTCGTTGGAAAATGGCACATTATCACTCCTGTGCATTTTCTATTGACAGCCAAGCCCCCAATGAACAGGACAGGGAAATACACTCTGTCTCTATGAGACCAAGACACAGATGCCTTTGCCAAATACTAGCTGGTGGAACAGGATGAAGAAAACTGTGACCTGTGGTTTATCAATATCATCAATAACTGCTAAGCAACGTCCATCATACCTGGGCCACCCTGGCTCCCTTCATTTCATCAAATATAGTCTCACCTGATTCTGCTTGAAATTATTTTTTTTATTTTTTATTTTTGCGGGTCTGGGGAATGGAACCTAGAGGCATTTGACCTCTGAGCTACACCCCCTGCCCAATTTTTTTTTTATTCTTTACTTTAAAACAGGGTCTCACTGAGTTGCAGAGGGCCTCACTAAGTAGCTGAGGCTGTCCGCGAACTGTGATCCTCCAGTCTCAGCCTCCCGAATGCTGGGATTACAAGTGTGTGCCGCCATGCCCGGCTTTGGAATTATTTTTTTATGTCTTTTTTTCTATTGTGAAATTTTTCTGGGGTCCGTATTGTATATTGATGGTGGTTTCTTATCTCTAGGATGCCACTGGCTACCCAACATTTGGATTTGTGCATCAAAAAATGTCTTCTAGCAGGGTTGTAATCTCAGTACTTGGGAGGCTGAGACAGGATGAGTGTAGGTTCAAGGCCAGCCTCGGCAATGTAGGGAAACTTTCAGAAACCTAACAAAACTTTGTTTCAAAACAAAACATAAAAAGGGATGGGGTACAGGTCAGAGGTAGAATGCCCCTCAGTTCAATCCCTAGTAACTAAAACACAGACACAGACACACACACACACACACACACACACACACACACACACACGTGTGCACACATGCATTCTTACTAATTAAAATTCAATGTAAATTATTAATCTTGCTTGGATATTTCAAACTATACTGCATATGAGTCATAGGGCAGGGAAATATCATTTTGGAAAGACGATAGGACAATAGTCTGAGTAGAATTTATTTGCCACAGGTTCTAATTCCCACCCCAGCCGACTAATGATTCAACTCTTAAATAGCTTGGCTTTCCTGACAACCAAGGTTGGATATTGCAATGAAATGTTTCGGGATCCATCATACAGCTGATAATTATGCAAAAAGAATGTCTTGTTCTTCTTAGGAGACAGCATTTTCTAGAACACATGGGGACAGGGTCATACACAGAAGGCAAATATTTATTCATAGTAACATTGATTTCCACGGGTACTTTACATTCAACTATGAAAGTATTTAAGGTTAAAATCCAAGATACTTTTCTGGGATTAGGAAGTAGCCTGACATCATAGAATCTTTCATTGAAAACATATTCTTTTGTTCAGTTTTCTGTCTTAAGGCATTCATTTCTTTTCTTTTTCTCATTTATTTGCCCTTAGTAATGGACCAGGGGCTGTGCCAGGTCTCAGATGTTAGCGGAAGACAGGCATGTGAGCTGATGATGACCACAGGTATGATTTATGTTGGAATAGAGGAATAAAGATTCCAGCAAGGAGTTGAATTGCTAGATCATATGGTTTAAGATAAACATAATCAGCTGGGCGTGGTGGCGCACGCTTGTCATCCCAGCATTTGAGAGTCTGAGACAGGAGGATCGTGGTTCACAGCCAGCCTCAGCTACTTAGGCCCTTTGCAACTCAGTGAGACCCTGTTTCAATAAAGAATGGAAAATAGGGGTGAGGGTGTAGCTTGGAAGTAGAATGCCCTTGGGTTCCATCCCTAGTACCAAAAAAAAAAAAAAAAAAAAAGATAACCATAATCTTATGTTTAACATCTGGAAGAAAAGCCTAACCAGTTTCCACAGCGGCTGTACCATTTTCCAATCCCACGAGTAAATATACTGCATACAAGTTCCATTCCACGTACATGGTTTGCAAAATTTTCTACTTCAATCAAAAGGTTACTTTTAATTTCTTGATAATGTCCTTTGAAAACAATTAAAAAATTTTTTTTGACAAAATTCAGGTTTTTAAAATTGTTCCTTATGCTTTTGGCACCGCATCTAAGAAATCATTGCTTATCCCAAGGTCACAAAGATTTATCCGCATATTTTCTTCGAAAGGTTTTACAGTTTTAGCTCTTACATGGTTTGAGATCCATTTTTAAAATTTATTTTAATTTTATTTTTTTAATGGTACTGGGGATCCTGGAAGCCCTTCTACCTCCGGGCTACACTCCCAGACCTATTTTATTTTTGAAACAGGGTCTCTTACGCCAGCACGGCTGGCTTCGAACCTGAGCTATCCTCCTGTCTCCGCCTCCCAAGCGCGGGGATTACAAGCGTGCGCCACCACGCCCGGCTCGAGATCCATTTGGAGTTATCTTTTTGTGTATGAGAAGGAGGGACCCAAATTACTCTGTATCATGTAGATACTCACTTCGCTGAGCCCCAGGTGTTAAAAAGACAATTCTTCCTCTATTAATATGCATTGCATTCTTGTCAAGAACCAACTGACTCTAAGACTAAAGATTTGTTTCTCGACTCCCAATTCAGTTACATTAGTCTGTATAACCTCTTTTATGTCAACACCACGGTTCTTGATTACCTTGGTGTGTGTGTGTGTGTGTGTGTGTGTGTGTGTGTGTGTGTGTTACAGGGAATTAAGCCCAGGGCTATTATACCTCTGAGTTACATCCCCAGCCCTATTTATTTTATTTCAAAACAGGATCCCATTAGATGGTGGAAAGCCTCAATAAATTCCTGAGGCCGGCCACAAGCCTGTGAACCTCCTGTCTCAGCCTCCCATGCACTAGAATCACAAGTGCGCACCACTACACCCAGCTACTCTGATACTTTTTAATTACCGAGAAATACATTCCATCACCCCTATCGGTAAGCTACTCCGCGACCAAAAGATACAAGGGTTAAAACAATCAATCCCCCCCGCCCCCGCAATTTAGTCCTAATAAGAAAACCGAAAACTATTTTATTTGTGTGGTGGATTGAACCCAGGGACATTCTACCTCTGAGATATGCTCCTAGTCAGTCCTTTTTTTTTTTTCTTTTTTAACTTTTTGTTTTGAAACAGGATCTCACTAGGTTGTTGAGGCTGTTCTTGAACCTGTGATCATCCTCCTGTCTCCGCCTCCCAAGTACTGGGACTATCGGCACCTCCACCACTTCTAGCTAACTGAAAACTATTTTTAGAATCAGTCTAAAGGAATCATAGGTAATTGTGTTCTACATAAGAAGCTCTTCTACTCTCTTCCTGGATTCTTCTTTCTCTCTCCCCCGCTGTCGGTCTGTCTGTCTCTCTTTTTTCCTTTCATACTGGCCCTCCAATAAATCTCTTGGCTACAAAAATAAAATAAAATAAAATAAAATAAAATAACATAAAATGCTCTTTTAGCCGGGCGTGGTGGCGCACGCTTGTAATCCCAGCATTTGGGAGGCTGAGACAGGAGGATCGCGGTTCATGGACAGCCTCAGCTATTTACTGAGGCCCTCTGCGACTTAGTGAGACCCTGTTTCAAAGTAATGAATAAAAAAAAAATAGGGCACAGGGTGTAGCTCGAAGGTCAAATGCCCCTGGGTTCCATCCCCAGACCCTCAAAAAAATAAAAATAAAAATAAAAATAATAATAAAAATATAAAAAATAAAAAGCTCTTTTGTGCTGATGAATCTTTTATGCTACCCACAAAAAATTTCTTGAAAGTCATATTTCTAGAATCACATGATAAGTTCCTACCTATAATAAGCTTTTATTGAAGACTTCTCCTTGTAAATATAAGTAATTTATTTCAGAAGAACGAGTGATAAAATGACTTATGGGTCATGAATGTATGTGTAGTGTATTTATTTTCCTGATAATTATTTTCTTTACTTTAGTTCTCCCACTTAGCCAGCTGTGCAACTTTAAGTTACTTAATTTCTGATTATCAATTTCATAATACTAGGATGTATAATGAAATATAATCAATCCTCCTTCCTTCCTTCCTCTCTCTTTTTTATTTTTTATGGTACTAGGGATTGAACCCAGGGGCATTCTACCTCTGAGCTACTATACTCTCAACCTTTTTTTTATTTATTTAATTTAATTTAGTTAATTTATTTATTTATAATTTTTTTGGTGGTACCAGGGTTCCTGGAAGCCCTTCTACCTCCGGGCTACACTCCCAGACCTATTTTTTATACTTTTTATGTGGAAACAGGGTCTCCTAAGCCAGCGCACGCAGCTGGCTCCGAACCTGCGCGATCCTCCTGTCTCTGCCTCCCAAGCGCGGGGATGACAAGCGTGCGCCACCACGCCCGGCTTGTTTGTTTATTTTAAAACAGGGTCTCACTAGGTTGCTGAGCGCCTCACTCTGTTGCTGGGGCTGGCCTGCTTTCATTATCATAAATATTAAATTGAATGTTATCTTTAAGTCATCAAAAGCTTGGTATCAGACAAATGAAACTGTTATGTGAGATTATCATTTTTAATTTTGGATAAATTGCTAGAATACTAGATGTCAACCACTAAGCCAAGCATGGGAAGGAGGGATGGGGAGGGAATGGGGTGGGGATCGGGTGGAGGCTGACTGGGCGATGTGTGCATGTATGTCTACAAAAGTTTGTATCCCACTGTGATGTATGAATACAGTGCACCAATAAAATATAAAAAAAAATCTTTGCAAAGTATCTGATTTCACAGACGTACTTAAAAAGCTTAGGCTCTAGCCGGGCGTGGTGGCGCACGCTTGTCATCCCCGCGCTTGGGAGGCGGAGACAGGAGGATCGCGCAGGTTCGAAGCCAGCCGCGCTGGCGTAAGAGACCCTGTTTCAAAAATATAAAATAGGTCTGGGAGCGTAGCCCGGAGGTAGAAGGGCTTCCAGGAACCCCAGAACCACCCAAAAAAAAAAAAAAAAAAAAAAGCTTAGGCTCTTAGTAGGAGATGTACAAGCACCTGCTGGTAAACCATCAGCCTCACATGTGAATTGAAGTGAATAACAGAATCCCTAGAATTCTGTTGAACTAACACACTCGGTTCTATTCACCTTTCTCTGTAGCCACAGCCTGGCTCGCTCCAACATGGGAGACTATAAACACGTTGACAAAAAACTCAGTTCCTTTCCTGTCCCCATCATCCAGTTTCAGATTTAGTTATTATTTGATTGCATCTTGCAAGATTTATTTGGCCTTTTTCTATTAAAGAAGACGGTGTTCTTCATGGCTTAACAGGGTCAAAAACCTTGGGACTTATGGGCAACAGGAATGCTGGGTAAACTATTTGATAGCAGTGGTCCAAATGCGTGGTCCTTGGATGTCAAGCTCAATCTACTTAAATAAATGTTTTGTGGGGTCTCAATTTACCACGAGCTACAAGAGTCTTCGTCCTTGTTCTAACTTGGCTATTTTCTGAGGTAAGATTGTCGTAGACCTTGGTAATGGCTGTGTTTGGACTGCCAGGCACACATTCTCTCTTGTTTTGTTAATAGCACCTTGACTTCCTTTTGGATAATCGGATCTCTTGGAGGGATTGTGTGTTTTCTATGGAAGGGACCATTCCCTACCCAAGGGGTGGCTGGATGATCCCATTTAGGCAAAGGAGATTCTTAGAGTAAATTTGGCAGTGTGTAAGGTTGAGATAAAAGGTTGAACTGAATCACGCCTCTAGCAGTGCATGGCTTGAACTATGCATTGAATCCAATCCTTGGTTTTTCTCTACTTTATCTTCCTTCCTTCCTTCTTTCCTTTCTTTCTTCCTTTCTTTTTTACATTTTTTATTTTGGTGGTACTAGGGATTGAACCCTGGGACATTCTACCTCCAAGCTACTACACCTCTAGCCCTTTTTAAATTTTTTGTTTTAAAATAGGGTCTCCCTAGGTTGCCAAAAGTCTCACCATGTTGCTGAGGCTAGCCTTGAAACTGTGACCTTCCCGTCTCAGCCTCCCAAGTACTGGGATTATAGATGTGCACCTCCATTAGCTTTCCCTTTTGTTGTGTGAATTTTCCCATAGTTTTCCAATAAATCCTTCCCTGCTTTTATTACTCACGGGGAATTCTATTACTCATAACCTCAAAGACTTAGTGATACAAACTATTTCTATCTCTGCCCATTCCCAGACCCTCCATAAACAAGTTAGGGGTACTTAAAGGGAGGTTTCCATATGTATTTTTTCATTGAATCATTTTATCACTCAAAAGATATTCCCCCAAATTTCCTCGAAAATCCTCTATTTTTAAATTCTAGAATCTCGCCGGCATTGGAGCCTTCTGTGAGGCAAGGCCGCTATTGAGGCTTCCGAGGCCAGGATCGGAGCCTGCCGAGGGGTTAAGCCAGTGCTGGGGCCAGCGAGGCCGGGATCGGAATCTGCCGTGAGGCAAGGCCGGTGCTGGGGCCTCTGAGGCCGGGATCGAAGCCTGCTGAGGGGTCAGGCCGGTACCAGGGCCAGCGTGGTTGGAATCGGAGCCTGCCGTGAGGCAAGGCCGGTGCAGGGGCCTCCGAGGCCGGGATCAGAGCCTGCTGAGGGGTTAGGCTGGTGCCAGGGCCAGCGGCTGGCATTGGAGCCTTCTGTGAGGCAAGGCCGCTATTGAGGCCTCTGAGGCCGGGATTGGAGCCTGCCGAGGGGTTAGGCCAGTGCTGGAGCTAGTGAGGCTGACATTGGAGCCTGCTGTAAGACAAGGCCGGTGCTAGGGCCTCCGAGGCCGGGATTGGAGCCAGCTGAGGGGTTAGACCAGTGTCGGGGCCAGCGAGACCAGAATCGGGGCCTCCCATGAGGCAAGGCCACTGCTTGAGCCAGCAAGGTCTGGATCAGTCCACCGGGTAGCCAGGCCATAACTGGGGCTGTCAAGAGTGGGATCGGTATTTGCAACGTGGCTTGTACAAAGAAATATCACAGAAAATTAAAACCAGATGCTTCCCCTAATCAGCAATAACTAGAAGGAAAGGGGCAACAGGAAGTGGTCGAGCTATAGAAAGGGCCCTATAGCAAAGCAATTAAGGTGACCAATAAGAGGGTATGGAATAGGGGAGGATGGAGCCTCCTTAAAACACAGGAGGTACATAAACATATGTATCAAAGTTAATCACCAAACAAGCATGGGATTGAGGGAGGGGGAGGGAATGGGATGAGGGCTGGATGAGGGCTAATTGGATGATGTGTGCTTGTATATCCTCTCAAGTCTTGTATTCCAATGTGATGTATGATTACAAAGCACCAATAAAAATAAATTTAAAAAATAAATAAATAAAATAACTTTCTAAAGAATTTCTCAAGTCAGGTAATAAAGATAACCATGAACAGTGAAAAAAAAAAATTCCAGAATCTCGTAAATATCCCAGAACTCAAAGAATTTGTTTGGGACCATGTAGTTTTGTATACTACCAGGCAGTCAGTCATGGTTATGATAGAGAAGACCATGAAATCCTTTCTCAGTTTCCATTTTTGGTTCTTCAATATATATCTACTGCAATATACCATACACTGTCCTGGGTGCTAGAAATACCAAAATGACCAGGGACAAGTCTTGTTCCTCAGAGAACTAGGGGTCTGGGAGGGGAAATAAGACACATAGAAATAATAGCAACGCCCAAGAAACTGTGCTAAGTACTTTAATTGCAGGACAGATTGTTTAACTGAGAGGACAAAAGAGAGGGGATTAACTCAGGGCCAGAAGGATTGGAGAGGTCTTAGTGCAGGAGACGAAACTTCAAGTGCACTAATCCTCCTGGAAGTGCCCAGTGACCAATTATCTCCAGGAAATGGTGTTTGCAAAATTAAGGCTAACCTGCGGAGGATCGTTGGTTTCATCTTAGCAAGGCTCATTACGGTTTCCAAGGCCGGGCAGTGGACTAAACTGCTCAGGACAGGCCTGAGGATGTAAGGAGATGCCAACGTTTACCAGCCTGGGCCTACCCTGTCTGGGACCTGGTGTTCGCATCCCTGGGGTGTCTGTGGGACTTAGCAACAGCCGACCGTAGCCTGGGTTGGGGCCAACGTGTTTCCTAACGGTCATTACATCTGGCTCAGAAATTAAGTCCAGCAACAACTACCTGCTTGGGCTTATTATTTTCAAATGAAGACAGCAGAAAAGGCAGCCTGAAGCTTGTTCTCGGCTGTTTGAAAACCTATATCCGTTTTATGTTCTTTTATTTTTATTCTTTCTCTTTTAATTTGGTGCGTTGGAATTTTACATGATGTTGGGGTACGGTGTCAGACTGATATGTGCATGTAGTTCTTGGTCCCCTCCTCCCTAGGTCCCTCCTCCCTCCCTCCCTCTCCCTCTGCATGTCTTTGATATTGGAATTGGTAGTTTTATATACATCCATAGCATTATTTCAACTATTACGCTCTTTAGGACTTGGTCTCTCTTTTTTTCTTGCGGTACTGGGGATGGAACCCAGGGGCATTCTACCTCCGAGTTACACCGCCAGCCTTTTTTTTTTTTTTTTTTTTTTTTTGAAACAGGGTCTCCTTGAGTTGCGAAAGGCCTTGCTAAGTGGCTGTGCTGAGGCTGTTCCTGGACGCGATCCTCCGGCCTCCCGAGTGCTGGCCAGCTGTGTCTCTCTTTTCTAACCCCCTTCAGCCATTCCCCTGCAGTCTCTGCTCATCTGTTCGATGTGGTCCTCATTTCCAAATAGTTCCCACATATAAGGGAAAACATACCTCCAGCACCTCAAAGAAGATAAAATATTTAGGGATCAACTTAACCAAGGAAGTGAAAATGCTCTACAACAAAAATTGTAAATCATCAAAGAAAGAAATTGAAGACGACTTCGGAAGATGGAAAGATGTCCATGCTTTCTCTGTCCGCCCATACGTGCAGAAAACTTTCTTCTTCAATTTAGCAGAGAAAAGATGCTCTGAATTAATCCAGGATGGACAATCAGCCCGCCAAACTGGGCTTGAAAAACACATTACTGCTCGGAGCTGAACTTGTGGTGGTTTTTATGAAATGCCCCTTTCATGTCGGTAAACTCTAGAGCATTAGGAAGGAGTGTTATTTGAAACACAAAATGTTGTGCAGCCCGGTGACAATGAATTTATTCCTCCAGCCAGAGAGAGCACATAATTGAAAGAAGGGCAGCTACTTGTTTTTTTTTCTTTTCTTTTTTTTTTAAAGCCTCCGTGTTTTCAAAGAGGATGGTTTACTTTGATAAAATAATTTGCCCAGCGCTCACAAAAGTCCCATTATGCTTAGTGTTTATATTAATCTTCTACAGGATGAGAGCAAAGGGAGGGAATGGAAGGCCGCGGCGCCTCACGCAGGCTGGGGAGAAGGACTTGGTTAGTCTTTATTTTCTTTCTTGAAGCCTGCGGGGTAGACACATTAGAGAGGAGCCTGGTAGACTCACATGGCTGAGAAACATTTGGGCAAGACAGAACATTCTTGAAGAAGTAGGTAAGAAAAGAAGTAAAGATATCCGTAGACATTCGAATGTCACTCCTGCTCCCCCATCAACAGTTTTCTAGATTTATAGCTTAGCTCAACTCACTCAAGTACCCCCCACCCTCGAATGTTCTAGAGCTCTCTGTATGGTTGGATTCAGGTTTGTGGTTTTCAGAACCAAGACAACTTGCATGTATTTCCCTGACTGCTAGTGATACTGAACATTTCTCTCCTACGGATAGCGGCCATTTGCATTTCTTGTTTTGTGGAGAGCTTTGTTCGGGTCAGTTGATTGGGGTTTTTGGTTTTGTTTTTAGTGTGAAGCTTCTTAGGTTCTTTGCCTATGCTAGATAGTACTGTATGACCCAATTGTATGTCTCTGTCTCTGTCTCTGTCTCTCTCGATGGTACTGGGAATGGAACCCAGAGGCGATCTACCTCTGATTGGTGCCCCAAGCCCCTTTTAAAATTTTAATATTTATTTATTTATTCATTTATTTATGATACTGAGGGTTGAACCCACAGGCATTCTACTGTTGAGCTGCACCCTCCAGCCCTATTTTATTTTTTTACTTCGAAACAGGGTCTCTCTAAGTTTCCAGGACTGGCCTCGAACCTGCAATCTTCCTTTCTCAGCTTCCTAAGTACCGAGATTCCCAGTGTGCACCACCACACCTGGCTTCTTTGGGTTTTCTCAGGTACTATCTGGTGTCCTCCTCCCTTGAGCACAGACTTATGACTGGCTGCCTGGGTGTGAGGGGGATCTAGGGTTGGGGTCAGTAGCTCAGGGCTTTGCTGAAGAGCCCTCCCCCCGTGAGCTGCGGGGTCAATAACGGCGCATGCTCTGTGCTGTGGGTGGGGAGGGGGCTAAGTCAGGCATTTTCCTTCCCTTCTAGCCCTATCCACTATCCCCCCAGCATACACACCTACCAGTAACCCCAACAGCACCGCCTCCTCCTTGCCCCTGCTAGGATACCTCCGTCAGGAATCGCAGACGTGCAAGGCACTTGTCAGAGGCCCAGATGCCAGGCAGAAGCTTAAAAAAACGTGTGTGTGTGTGTGTGTGTGTGTGTGTGTGTGTGTATTGAGGCCTCTTAATTTATGTCCCAGGGGAAGACTGGCTTCCAAACCCAGCTCCATGAGTTAAAATCCTCACTTAATTCTTTTGTAATGACTATTTCCACAAACCCACTTGCTGATCTATTCCATTTTGAATTTTCCTTTGTAGTCGGCCTATCTGGCAGGGCATGGACTCATACATATTACATAACTATCTAAGGATTATTTGGCTTCTCTAGGATGAGGCCAGGGGTGGGGTTTACGGATGCTCTGTGAATGTTACAGATTTGCACAGGTCTTCTAGTATATGTTGCGCGTGATCCTGGAGGAGCAGGCCCTAGAATAAGGCAAACCTCACATTGTCCATCAGGGCCTGCTGGGATGGACAGCTGTGGCCAGGAGGCCTCGGGGTTCTTTGATCTGGCCTCACCACGGACAGGGTCGATAGTTGGTTTCTATTTGGGCATCAGTTCTGTGGATCAATTAGTTATCCAATTATTAGGAATGATGACTGATGCTTCCAGACTTTTAACATGCAAGTGCAGGCTCCTATGTCTCAGCTTTAGGGGACGGGAGTTAACTTGGGTCTGGCTGGCTTCTCCAGGTAGCTGCGAGAGAAAGACCGCCTGGAACTGGACTGGGACCCAGAGAGGTTTATACTGGGGCCCAGAGAAGTTTATACTGTGTGGTGTAGGTGGTTATGTGTGAGTAAAAATTGCTTCTTTTCTTATAAAAGCTGGGAGAAGATTAAGTCTGAATAAGTCCAATCGGCTAGCGTTAAAAACCTAGGGGGATTTCGGCAGCAATTGTAACGCTCCTAGAAGCCGTGACTTCAGGGGCGTTTGGGAATTGTGACTTAGAGCTAGGCCTCTTAGTTTGATACCTGGGGGTGAGCGCATGTTCCCAGAAGAAGGATGCAGGGAGAAAGTGAATGGAGGGACTGTTATATATTCTATGCACTCCTTTTGAATATAAAAGCTGTCGAGTTAGGATCACAGGTTCAAGGCCAGCCTCAGCAACTTGGTGAGGCCTTGTTTCAAAATAAAAATAAAAACAGGGCTGAGGATGGAGGTCAGAGGTTTAACCTCTGGTACCCCCCCCCAAAAAAAAAAAGACTTCTATAACCTCTACAAATAAACCTGTTTAACTCTGGGTAATTTAATACCCCCTGAAGTTTATTTGACTCCTAATTGAGGTTTCTTAGCAGCCATTATCATTCTGTGAAACACATTTTGCTTTAAAGTGAGATGTTAGGAAGCTGGGCGCGGTGGCGCACGCTTGTAATCCCCGCGCTCAGGAGGCGGAGACAGGAGGATCGCGCGGATTCGAAGCCAGCCTCAGCTACTTAGTGAGACCCTGTTTCCAAATAAAATATAAAAAAATAAGTCTGGGAGTGTAGCCCGGAGGTAGAGGGCCCCTGGGTTTGATCCCCAGTACCACCAATAAATAAATAAATAAATAAATAAATAAATAAAAATGAGATGTTGGGGATGAATAAAGATCTAAAGTGACAGTCCTTTCATGGGTTGCTGAGAGAAAGAGAGAGAGAGAGAGAGAGAGAGAGAGAGAGAGAGAGAGAGAGTCTGATTTTGTTCTGTAGTTATCTTCCAAGTAGGAGTTTCTTTGAAATCTGCTGTTAGCATGTGGGGAAAGAGACCAACAGGGCCTTCAGGCCCACTGAGAGGAGAGTTTCATTTTTCTTTGCATTATTTAACATTGCTGAGTTCCTCCTGGGATCTCCCGTTCCGTGCTGCAACTGAAGACAAAAACTATTGAAAAAATGAAGTAGGATATTAACTCCGCGGTACATGGGTAGATAAAGCACCACACGAAGACAGACCGACTTAAAAAAAAAACACGAAACCAACATGGAAGAAGTCCCCTGCTCCACGCACAGCCGCACCTGATTGTGAAGTCGCGGGATAAAGCCATTTGAGGGCCCATCATCACCCGCGGGCGAGGCAGGGGCTGCTGGGATCCATCAGCAGGGGCCGGGGCCAGGGAGGTGTAAGCACTTGCTCTCTGGGGAAGCTGGTTTTCGAGGATAAGTTTCCATCTTAAAGATAAAGGGGAGAAAGCCCTTTCTGCTCCTGTAAAACCTCTTGATGGTTTTTGAGGGTGATTTTATTTGGATTCCCTGTGCGGATGGAGAGGGTCTTTTTGCCTGCATTCCTGCTAGGGCTCTAGCAAAACAGGACCACTGGCCTCTAAGGTTCTTCTCTGGGACAAGTGTCCCTTTATTGTGAGTCAAGGGCAGCTACTCTTTGAATTTTCCCCTGAATGTTTCCGCTGGGATTCACAAAACAGGGTTTTCTGGATTTTTATTTTGGGGAAGGAAAGGGACGATTCGAGGTTGGTGAGTTTTTTGGAAGCAGAGATGTCTCCCTGAGGCCGCTCCTCATGGGGATACTCACACGGGGACCATGGATGCCAATCTGCCACAGGAACGAGTTTCCCATGGGCTCCACACATTCATTTGTTCATAGCCCCGCAGTGATTTTATTTCCCAAAATGATCTGGCCACCCTCCTCCCGCTGTCCTGAAGTCTGCACAATCCTGCCTTCTGAAATTTTACCCATTGTTCAAGGCCCCATCTGAACTTCTCCAGGGAGAGTTTCCCAGGTTTCTTCCAGCCAACCCACGCTGCTCTTGTCTGGCCCGTTTGGGTTTTCTTACAGAATTTGTTACACTTTGGTTTCTACTATCAGGGAGTCCGTGGCCATCTGAGGTCCACACAGAGAGCCCTGTGAAGATGTGAGTGGGCTCCAAATAGCCCCCGCGCCCCCTTCCCCAGCACTGAGCACACAGCCAATGACCTTTAAACACCACTTGACTCGCATCTGGAGGAAGGCTGGTCATGGGCTTCAGTGAGTAGCTGGCAGTCTTCTCCCTGGCATCCTAGACCAGTGTTCCCCCAAAAGTGGCCACTGCATTGTCACTCTTGAGAGATGTCCTTGATGCGTCTCTGGGATACTAACATTGCAAACTTCTCTGCAAACAAGACCGTGGATGGACCGGGGTTACGTTCACCCATTCCCCTCTCTGGATATTTGGAGTTGAGGACATGGTAGTCTCAGGACCTGGCTTGGGTGCCAAAGTCTTTAGAGAATATTACACACAAGGTTAATCTTGTCAAGCGAAGACTGGGAGATGTGTCTTCAAAAAAGATCCCCCTTCATCCCGGACTCCCAAAGAGAGAGGAGGAGGATAGATTTGGTAAAAAAAAAAAAAAAAAAAAAAGATGCGGGTGACTCTCCGAGTTTCCCATGATCTGGGACCATGACTCTGACACAGTGATGTCTCATTGGTCCTTAGACGTCTGCTCACTAATCTTGACACACCCTTTGTCTTCCTTTCACATTACAAGCTCTCACGGGCAGAGGATGTATCCAGAGTCCTTGGGAAAGCCCATTGCTCCAGCCGCCCCTTTTGGTCTCATTCAGATAAATGGAAGTCCTGTAACCTCCATGTTTTAAAAAGTCTTAATTGTATGTTTTAAAAAGCCCTAAAATTGCAATTTGCAATGGGAATGTGCAGATTTCTATGAAGAATTCAAAGCTTTTGTCATATTTTTATTTTTTATCATATTTTTAAATGGTGGGACACGGTTCTAAAAAAAGTAAAGTTTTTTTTTTTGTAAATTGGTTAAAGTTAGGTTTACGAGGTGTCTCTGTGTCATACTTTTTGTAACAAATAAGAGGATGGTGGCTCCTTGGTTTCTACCCTAGGGGAGTCTGTTTTTAGTTATGTTTTTCCAGTACAAAGTCACTTAATATATGGTTTTCTCCACTTCTGAAAGGATCTTTGGCTCCAAGATCACCCACTGAGATCAAACTCACGTGCTACACAGCGGGTGAAGAAAGGTCTTCCCCAAAGTTTCTGCCTACCACCTCTGCAGGCCTGGCCTCTCACGGAGATGAGGAGGATAGCCGAGTTACCTCTGAGCTGGGACCAGTTTTTTTTTTTTTTTTTTTTTGGTGGTACTGGGGTTCCTGGAAGCCCTTCTACCTCCAGGCTACACTCCCAGACCTATTTTTACATTTTTATTTGGAAACAGGGCCTCCTAAGCCAGCGCGTGCGGCTGGCTTCGAACCTGCGCCATCCTCCTGTCTCTGCCTCCCAAGCGCGGGGATTACAAGCGTGCGCCACCATGCTCGGCTGGTACCAGGTTTTGATAGAGTGATGTTATATTGTCCAAAGGCCAACTGAACTCTTGGGAGCACTGTGGCTCACTGGAGCATCACAGCGACGTTCTCAGGGAGCTTAGCCTCATCCCACTTACAAAGAGGAGGACTGAGGCTCAGAGTGAAGATGGTTCTACGGCTGTGTGCCTGAGCCTAAACGCCCCGCCTTGGCTAGACTCCTCCGTTTGTGACCCTAAGCTCTTGACGCTTCTGTTTGGTTTATGAAGCATCCAGGTGCAGTCGATTTCAGAACTCTGTAAGAATTCAGCCAATATCAAATGGAGATAAATCATCCAGACGCCTACACGTTACGTTCCCTTGGAGTGAGGATGTAAAGTGTCCCCAAAGCAGGTCTTGCTTTGGTACCCAGACTTTGCAAGACAGATTCGATGTCTTCCCATATACAACCCTATTCAAAGGCTTCACGAATATATATGAAACTTTTTAGGTAAAGGGAAAGAAGACTTTAATACATCAAGGATCCTAAAGAAAAATGAGCCAGGTGTAAAGCAAGAGAAAAGTTGCCTTCTAACCCTGGGAAAGGCAGGAGCGTTCCAAACTGATATTTACTTATTTTTGTAATTTTATTGGTGCACTGTAATTATACATCAGGGTGAGATTTAGTGATATATTTATGTACACATATCACATGGTATGTTTTCCTTCATATCTCAACTCCTACCCCCGTAACGTGAAACTGGTAGTGATTAAAATACAACAACAGCTATCATGGCTATGCATAAAAGATGTCGACTGCAACACTATTTATATTAGTAATAGTGTTGCAAAAATTATTGATTGGAAACCTACTTACTGTTTGCCTGTAGGAGATTGGTTAAACAAAGATCCATCTATGTAAGAGGGGGCCTTAGGGTCATAAAAATGTAAAGAAAATTTAATTTAGATTTTCACAGTGCACTGAACTTAAGCTAAGGAGAAATGGGTCACGGGAGGAACTCTAGATGAAAAAGGAAATCCTATAGAGGAGCAAATAAGGCAACCTAACTGAGGGGAGAGGGGGAACTCTCTCTAAAGCACACGATGTGCTTAAAACATATCGAAGTCAACCACTAAGTGAAGCGTGGGAAGGAGAGATGGGGAGGGAAAGGAGTGGGGATTGGGTAGAGGCTAAGTGGGTGATGTGTGCATGTGTGTCTACACAAGTCTTTTTTTTTTTACCCCATTATGATGTATGAATGCAATGCACCAATAAAATATTAAAAAAGAATTTAAGATGTAGACTAGAAAATATCACACTCACCTTGGACATTTTTGTGTATGACAGAAAGACAAAAATGAATGTAGTACGTAGACACATACACGCCATATTTGGAAGGTAGAAACATATATGTCCTTTCATCAGTGAGCTTTCCTGAATTATGTGAAATCTCTACCAGGATTTTCTGTTGGTTTGATCAAAAAACAGAATCATTTAAAAAAAATTCTTCAAGATCTCTATTCAAAATACACATTCCCATGTCTTAGTCTTTCCACATTGTTGAAGCACTCAGGCCCCCAGTACAGGGCTAGGCCTTGATTTTTATTAGCTTAAAGGAACGGCTCAATTTCGATTTTTTTCCCATTTCAGGAAAGACGGCTTTCATTATTCTACCCTGCCAATGTGGAGAGAGAAAAGAATAAAAGAAAAGAAGCTGATTAAAGTGAGTAGGCTTCAAGATAATAATTACAATGACGCCCCTTCACACGAGGGCAGTGCTTCCATCTTCAAAGCTGTCTGAAGAACTGTCTAGCAAAGGAGGTTGAGGAGGTCAGTAAGGAGGGTGGGAGTTTTGGTCTAAGAAGCACTGGGGCCTTCAGATGAAGAGGAGGTTGAGAACAGAAGGGCAGGAACAGGAGCTGCCAAGTGAATTTAGTGCGAAGGGGGATGCATCATGATTTCACAGAGGGTTTGAGGCTGAAAGTAAAAGGCATAACTTGAAGAGATGGAAGAGGAGGATCTCTGCCACCATTAACACTGCTATTACCCAACGCAGCTGACCACACCACTTAGGGGAAGGAAGATTTATTTGCTCACAGGTGATTTTTTTTTTTTAGATATTGGGGTTCAGTTCATGTGGGACCGGGTCTGTGGAGCTCAGGGTGGGGAGCAGAGAGAGGCAGAGAGCAGGCTCTGCTCTCACACCATGGAGCTGGAAGCAGAGAGTGAACCGGCAAGGATGCAAGCACCGTCCCTAAAGCCACAGCTGCAGGGACCCACCTTCTCTGGTCACACCTCACCTGCCTAGGTTACCACCCAGTAAATCCATAATGAAGGGCTACTACACCGGTGAGATTACAACCCTCACGACTTGGTTACATCAATTCTGAACAATGCACGAGCTCTTCAGGGGACATTCTATTATCTAACCATAAGGGGAAAAAGAATAACAACGTCAGTAGAAAGGGAAGAAGAAAAGTTGCCGGAAAAATCAGGCAAAACCGTCTTGTGTCTAGAATCCCACATCATTAATCCATTCAACGGTGCTTTGGAAAAATTAGAATGTATAATTCCCAGGACTGTGGGACTCACATAATACTGAAAGCTGAGAACCCCAAGCCTGCCGCTCAGAATTACTGACAACATTTATCTCTGCAGCAGTGTGAATGCATTAAACATACATCGCAGATGGTCTTGGGGGAAGCCTTTAGAGGGCTGGCAGGAGCCTGTCCATGATCCAATTTAGATGCACTGAGAACCAAGTACATCAGGGGTTATCAAAACACCACGTGTCATGCATCCTAAGAGCAGAAACGTATTCATCAGGAGCTCTAGGAAAAGCTAAGATAAAAAAAAATCCCTATTTTGGGAGCCTGAGTTTCTTAGTTGATCTCATTCTTGTTGACTCCACTTTCCATTTTTCCACTTCATTACTTTCTCCCTATGGCCTCATTCTCCAAACTGTATTAATTATTCTAATTGAGTAAGGGCAGTAATAATACATTCCCTTGAAGTTCTTCCCAGGGTAGGATAAGGGAAGGGGACATTTGCATTTAGCTTTGAAAGATGGAGAGACCATCTGTCTAGATGAGAGCAGAGGATTCCAGAAGAGAGACCAGCAGCAACCAAGTGCTGGAGACCCAGAGCCAAAGGAGTTCTACTCTACTCCACTGAGAGAGGTAGGCAGAGCTTTCTTAGCGTGGCCCTACTTTTCACAGTCTGCAATGACCCGCTAGGTCTCCCCGAGCATCTTTAAAACTGTGCGCTGATACATTACCCAAACCCGGAAACAGACATCCTGACACCTGCTCCTCCTCCATCCCAAACATTCAGGTTGCCATGAAAATACAGCTGTCAGCGGCCACCTGTGGTATATCTGGTTTTTGACTTGGATTCACATGCGTTAAGAAGCCAGGTGAAGCCGGGCGTGGTGGCGCACGCTTGTAATCCCCGCGCTTGGGAGGCAGAAACAGGAGGATCGCGCAGGTTCGAAGCCAGCCGCGCGCGCTGGCTTAGGAGACCCTGTTTCCAAAATGAAAATGTAAAAGGAATAGGTCTGGGAGTGTAGCCCGGAGGCGGAAGGGCTTCCAGGAACCCCAGTACCACAAAAAAAAAAAAGTCAGAACAAAAAAACACACTTGTATATTTTGATCATACCAATATGCCTTATTACATATTTTCTTGGTTAAAAAGAGAATGTAAAAAAGAAGAAGAAGAAGAAGAAGAAGAAGAAGAAGAAGAAGAAGAAGAAGAAGAAGAAGAAGAAGAAGAAGAAGAAGAAGAAATCTAGGCTTGGTGGCACACGCTTCTTATCCCAGTACTTGGGAGGCTGAGACAGGAGGATCGTGGGTTCGCAGTCAGCCTCAGCTACTTCCTGAGCCCTCTGCAACTTAGTGTGACCTTGTTTCAAACTAAAGAATAAGAAATAGGACTGGGGGGTATAGCTGGGAGGTAAAATGCCCCTGGGCTCCATTCTCAGTACCGCAAAAAATTAATTAATTAAAAATAAATAAATAAATAAATTAGGTTTCGAGCTCACTGCCTGGAATAGCTTCACTGTGTTTTTGATATTGGACCTGAAATATCCGTGATGGAGTGGGCCCGGTCGGGAGCTTGCCGTCAACGCCAGGCACAGTACGAGTATTACCAGTGGTGTCTGTACATTAAATATAAAGGGCTTAATTTTGTCTGGGCTCACTTCTTATAATCCCGGTTTAGTTTCTGCTTTCCTTTCTTCCCTCCAGCCCTTCTTTTTCTATTAGAACTGCCTCCTCAGGGCCACTATTGAACACAGGACCCCAGTGCTTGCTCTGTTCTCCCCAGATTACCAACATCGAGCCAAAATAAACAGACAGAAACAAAAGAGAGTGGGGGTCAATTTCCTGGCCTTCCGTGGCTTCTAAAGGCCACCACACCCCATGGCTCTCACTTCCTTTGCCCCTGCCTTCAAGCGTGGGAACAAGCACTTTAGTTGTTCCTAGGCCAAAATTCTCTGACCCTCCTCCGGCTTCCTGTTCTCCAGTTCAGCTCCTCTTCCTGCCTCTTGACTTCCAAGTGCCCCTGTGATTTCTTGGGCCCACTCTGGTCTCGCAGGATAATACCTTTCTTAAGAAAAAATATGTTTTATGGTACTGGAGATGGATCCCAAGGGCATTCTACCTCTGAGCTACACACCCAGCCCTATTTTTTTTAAAAAAAAAAAAACAGGGTCTCACTGAGTTGCAAAGGGCCTCACTAAGTAGCCGAGGCTGTCCTTGAACCACGATCCTCCTGTCTCAGCCTCCTAAATGTTGGGATTACAAGCGTGCACCACCACGCCCGGCTCAATACCAATCTTTTAAAGTCAGCTGATTAGCAACCTTAATTCTTTTGGCAATCTCAGTTCCGCTTTGCCAGGTCAAAGATGCTGGGTGTCAGAACATAGATTTGTGTTTCAGTGCCATGTTGCGGGGAAGAAGCGTCTGTGTGACTTTTGTTCCAAAGGTGGGGCAATCCAGGCTCACATTGGAGAAAAGTGTACAGAAGTGAGAAGACTGAAGTAAATGGAACCAGGCAGTGCTTAAAAGAGGAGCGGGAGAGAGAGGAGCCGCCTCGCCAGAGCCTCTGGATCCAGCCATTCCTGAAGCAAAACACTTCAGTTCAGTATAATTACTCGAGCCAAGAGGCTCATCGCACTTATGTAAATGTATTTTGAATGTAAATGTTTTTTGTGCATCTCAAAGAATTCTAATTATACGTTACATGATTACAGGTCTGTGGACCTGTAACCATGAGTGTTCAAATATGTCTAGAAAAATCTAGAAAGAATAGCAAGAAGTAGAATCGGGGCAGCTAGTATAGGGTGCTTCCATCTTTTCCTACATATACCTATGTAGTTTGAATGGTTTATAATGGGCAGGTATTTTTTTTTTTATAATTTTAAAGATGAAGAAAAAGTAGAATCTACGCCATAAATATGTAAGCTTCCCCAGGGCTCCAAGGTGTTGACCCTACAACACTTTGGAGTCCTGCTGCTGCAGAAACCTTAAAAGTTTCTCTCTCATTTGGTGCTTTTAAATAGTGCATGAGTGCACCCCAGAGACAGTAATTACAAGTTGCTTCTTAGGCCCCGATAGCATGCTTTGTCCTTTAAGGAGAGCTATTTAGAGGGGCCTTCAGAAGGTAAAAGGCCCAGGCTCTAGAGACAAACAAAGGAACCCTGGCTGGTCTTTGTAGGCCTGACCCCTCCCTGTCCAGGTCTGAAAGATGAGGCCTGGAAGCCCAAGCGGGTCTTTATTCTCTTCCCTGCTTCCTTGGACTATAAATAAGCACATTACAGGAATCTAAGTTAAAAGAAAAAAAGAAAGCAAAAACAAAATGCCTGCGTTCCCTTTGGCAAATCAAAGGCACGAAGGCAGTCTAGACACCAACTGTATTGACACAGGGAAGGGAAGGGCTTGTGAAAATGTCACAATTAAGGGCTCGGAAGAATTCTTCTGCCCGACTCAGCACAATGGACTCCCGTACATGGGGTCTCATTTCCCTCTTCTCTTTCTCTGGAAGAAGGGAACCAGCCAAAGCACAGGTCCATCTAGGTGTCACGTCCCGTCCTTAGAAGGGATTCTGTGACCCTCAGCCAGCAAGCCGGAGCTTCAGGATAACATAAGCCTTTCTACTGCTAAGAACTGTGATTCCCCAGACTTAAAGGACAAAAAAAAAAAAAAAAAAAAAAATCACTCAAAAACCTTAGTAACCACCCAGTTTCTCAGACTCTACTTCCCAGAGATTTAGTATCTTTTAGTATCTGGAGATCTAGGGCTGAGCCCAGGAATGCGCATTCCAGCAAGCACCCCATCTCATCAGATACAGGAGAGCAGAAACACACAAACACATACACACACCACCACCGCCACCATCACCACCACCACTGTACCAGTATCAGGAAGAGGTTTCAAAATGTATTAATATGCCATTGGAAAACTGCTTTGATACTAATTTCCAAAGTGTAAAATATAGTCAGAGCCTAGGTGCTGCGCAGGCGCTCAGGCGGGGAGGGGGCTGCAGGCGTTACAATGCAGAGATCCTCTCTGTCTTTGCCCTTCATTCTAATCATTAACCTATAGTAAAGGCCTTAGAGTCAACTGAAGCCGTTAGCCCTAAAACTACAATAGAGGCAACCGGTGTCTCTGTTTACCTCCTCTCCTCTGGGATCCGGCTTGGGCATAGGAAAGGTAAACTTTGTGTGCGGCTTCAAAGCACCCTAGTTGATGAGCAACCAATACTGCCCAGTACAATAGAGCCGAGGGCCAGGTGGATTCTTGACCCTTGCACTTAGTACGTGCACTGTCCGGAGACCAAGAGGCACCACCTGGCTAAGGAATAAGTAACTAGCCCATTGCCCTGGTAACGCTGATGAGAAAGATACCAATACAAAATCTATTTAAAGGTTGGGGTCCCCAAAAGGGGCCGGAGTTCCATTTTCGGGCTCCCCGGCATGCGGGTCAGCACGCTGTTCTTTTCTTCTTTTCTCTATTGCCTACTGATTTATTTCCTAATTTTGTAATAGAAATTTTTTAATAATCTTCAGCAAGCGTTCGGGCTATTGCGTATCTATCCTTAGCTCAGGACAAGAACCTGCGGTTTTATGGGAATAGTCTTAGGGGCCCTAACAAAAGACCCCAGGGACAATTCTCCCAAACAGTCCAGAACCGCAACAACATTTAATAGTATATTTTTCAAAACACAAAAAAGTCTTTCCATTGTCTGCCAAAACTTTTCTTGGGACTATCAATCCAACTGGAACTTTAAAAATTGTCTTCATTTTTGTTAACAACTGTGAACAGACTGATGGTTTTTCTATAGAGGAGCAAATAAGACAACCTAAAGGAGGAGGAAGAAGGGGGGAAGAAGGAAAATCTCTAAAACACACAATGTACTTAAATATATTGAAGTCAACCTCTAAGCCAAGCAAGGGAAGGAGGGATGGGGAAGGAATGAGGTGGGAATTGGGTAGGGGTTAAATCAGTGATGTGTACATGTATGTACACACAAGTTTTTTTTTTACCCCAATATGATGTATGAATATAATGCACCAATAAAAAAATTAAAAAAGAGAAAAAAACCTGAAAATCAACTAAAAAAAAAAAAAAAAAACTAGAGGAGCTGAAATTTTTCTACCTGAGAGTATATTTTTTTAAACCCTGCTGCAATCCCCCCAAAATCAACGTGTGTGCCCTGTGTATCTTTAAGAGCAAAAGCACTACATATGCAGAGAAATTGGGGAAAAAATGACTAAAAGCGGGCAGCCACAGTTGAAGGCTTGGTCCATGGAGAACAAGAGACAGAGAGAGTGGGTCTCTTTATTCACCAGTGAGATTCAGAGAGCCAAGCTCTGGTCTGAGCCCGGAATGGTATCATCATAGCAACCACAGCGCCCCAGAGAGACGTTTTGATTGGATCAGAAACAAGCAGGGGTACCCTACGGGGACTTGGGTCAGGTTTCATTTCCTGTATTGGCCTCCGCGTGACTGGGACAGGGTGGCGCCATCTTGGGATCCCGCCTTACATTCACTGAGAGAATAGAGGAACTTGCACGGGGAAGGTCTATAAGTGGATATGAGATATTCTTCAGCCTAGAAGCCGATTCCTGTTCTTTCAGTTACCTGTCATCCCAGTATTTGAGAATCTAAGGACTGCAGGTTCGAGGATGACCTCAGCAACTTAGCAAGACAAGACAGGGCTTGGGTGTAGCTCTGAGGGAGAATGCCCCAGTACCAAAAAAAAAAAAAAAAAAAAAAAGAATTAATATAGATTGCATGTTTACTTTTTGGTTATATTGGATTAAACAGAATGTATTATTAAAATTAATTTCATTAATTGCACTTTACTCCCTTTCATTTGCCTAGTAGATAAATTTACAATTATAAATGTATCTCATATTCATAGTTTATACTATATTTCTATAGGGTAATGTTGTGCCGGGGCCTCTGACTCCGATCATTTCTTATTTTTCTGCTCTCCTTATTCTTTAACTTTTCATTTTGAATTAATTTTAAGCAGTCAGAAAATCTGCAAAACTAACAGCTTCTGCACACTCTTTCCGTAATGTTGATATCTCTCCAGACCTTTTGACCTGAACTACACCCTTTATTCAAATTTCACAACTTTCCCTCTTAATGTTCTTTCTCTGTATTAGAATCTGAAGCCAGGTTCGTGGTGGCGCATGCTTGTCATCCCAGCACTCGGGAGGCTGAGACAGGAGGATCACAGGTTCGCGGCCAGCCTCAGCTACTTAGTGAGGCTCTCTGCAACTTAGTGAGAGCCTGTTTCAAAATAAAGAATAATAATTAAAAAAAAATAGGGCTGGGAGTGTAGCTTGGAGGTCGAATTCTCCTGGGTTCAATCCCTAGTAGCACCCACAAAAAAAGAAGTTGATCCAGGATCTCACACTGCCAAAGAGCTGTTGTTCCCCCATGGTCTCCATCAATCTGTGATAGTTCCCAATTTTTTCTGGTATTTACGGCCGTGATAAACACTAGTTGCTGACTTCACAGACTGATTCCGTCCGTCCCTCAGCTTGGGCTTATTTTTTCTTATTAGATTGAGGTTATGAATTTCTGGCAGGGAGACTGCGCAAGCAGTTTTGTGATCGTATCAGTTACGTGTTATTTTTCCCTTTGTAATTTATGCATGCTCTGGAGGAGAAACTTTGAAATTCTGCAAACACTCAGCTTCTCCTTAAACTCCTGTGCACTCGCCTGGGTTGGGTCAGGATGACGGGTGAGCACCCCATCATTTGGGGGGCTGGCTCTTTGTAGGACTGGATGGCAGTACCCCGTCTCTGTCCCTTTGGCACGGTGGTACTTCTATACCCTATTTTCTTTATCATGTAATTGTGTGCGTGGAACTTGGTATTTGAGAATGCAGTCTCCTTGGAATTGGCTATCATGTATAAAGCCAAGTTTCTCCTACTCCAGGCCTCAGAGACCATCCTGTG
The DNA here is from genome assembly GCF_963383645.1 of Muscardinus avellanarius. Lineage (NCBI taxonomy): Eukaryota > Metazoa > Chordata > Mammalia > Rodentia > Gliridae > Muscardinus > Muscardinus avellanarius. Next base: position 48,005,340 of record NC_137804.1, on the reverse strand, counting down.
TGTCTTAGGAAGCCTAGAGACTTTAAATTCTTATTTATATGATCCTTAATAAAAGACACAGCAGTTAGAATGAAAATGAGCCAGTTTCCCGAAGTGCTCTCTATGGAAAACGAATCATGATGTTATATTTTAAGACGTGTTTTCATGATCCAACCAGTCAGGAAAATGCAAGGTTAACGAAAATAAACAGGTTTCTCTACTTCAGAACTTCTCAGAGCTTTTACTATGCCAGTGTATGTTGGAAGGGGACCCCTAAGCAGTTTACCTCAGCAGTGTTTGAATCCTTTCTTTGAAGAGTATTTTCTAGCGTTTCTCAAAAATCACTCTGGGGATGATTACCCTAATTCCATGAACCTGGTGGTGGAACGCAAGAACTTTCTTCAAAATAGTTGAGAAAAGATATTAGTGAAACTTGGAGACATGCAGTTGAGACCTAGCAGGTTTGGGGTACACCGAGGAGAAGCAGGAATTGCAAACTTGGCAAGAAACGGGAGCTGTCTAACATCCACCTCGGGCCTTTCCCACTGTTCATGCACGGTGTTGGGGACCACGTCCGGTTCACAGATTTGTTCTATGAGGTTGAATCAGGAAAGAGAGATTAAGGAAGGAAGGAACGAAGAAAGGAAGGAAGGAAGGAAGGAGGGAAGGAAGGAAGGAAGGAGGAAAAGAGGAGGTTCTAAGTTTGATTGACAGTGAAATGCACAGAAATAATCTGTGTGCTCTCTCTAGAGTCAGCAAGAAGGACTGATAAGCCCAGGACAACAGACAGAACTACATTATTGATGGGTAGAGATTTGAGCCCAAGGATGAAATCTTAGGGGCCAAGAGAATGCAAAAACTCAATAAAAGGACCTGCAAAAAAGGTTCTTTTATAAGATGCTGATGTCTTCGATTGAACTCAGTCAACCTGTTAGAATGTTGTTGACTGAAACCCTTTGCCAAATGGAATGGGAGAGTTTGCGGGAATTCTCTAGATGTTGATAACCTTGCTTTCTTAGGACAAGAAGATACTAAGACGTCTACCTTTCATATAAGCACCTTCTAATTTGGGGAACACTATTGTAGAAATGACCTTTGCCATATGAACTTTTTTTTCCAAGTGATGTATGCATGTATGTTTGTACTTCTCCGAATCGCACTACGATAATGTGTAATTACCTTGTACCAACAAAGGTATATCATTTTTAACATAAATAAAGAACCGAATGTGGACATCCTGTAAACTACAAACAGCAGACCCACAAATAAGCCACACATTCAAATGACTGATTCCGTTTCACCCTTTCCTTCAACTTTGCTCTGAAAAGCTGCCAGCCATCGCTTCTTCAGTGTGGTCTCCCTCGTGCCAGGGTGAGGACCTGTCTGATGCACACCTCTCCTGTAAGATGTTATCTCTTTCTTCCAGCCTTGTGAAGAAGTGTGGGAAGGAGAAGAAGTCGGGTATTTGAGACATCTGACATTTTATTCCAACATTTTCACTAGTTCTGTGTCCTTGGGTTACGTTAGGTGATTTTGAGCCAAATATCTCCAACATTATTTCCCCTGGCTTCGCTTTATAAATCTAATAGTTTCACTTGGTTTGCCCTTACACCTGTCCTTCTGGGCCCCAGTTTCCATTTATTTATTTATTTATTTATTTATTTATTTATTTATTTATTTATTGCAGTACTAGGGATTGAATTCAGGAGCATTCTGTTTCCAAGATATACCCCCAGCCCTATTTATTTTTATTTATTTTATTTATTTATTTTGCAGTTCTGGGGATTGAACTCGGGGGCATTCTATTTCCAAGCTATGCCCCCAAACCTATTTAGTTTTAATTAACTAATTAATTACTTTAATTTGTGGTGCTGGGGCATTCTACCTCTGAGCTACACCCCTAGCCTTATTTTTTATTCTTTATTTCGAACCAGGGTCTCACTAAGTTGAGGAGGGCCTCACTAAGTAGCTGAGGCTGGCCATGAACCTGTGATACTCGAGTCTTAGCCCCCCAAGTACTGGGATTACAAGCGGGCGTCACCATGCCCAGCTGTGAGAGCTTTTTTAAACAACAAAAACTGGAAAGGGATGGTGATATAAGTTGGAGGTAAAATGCTTTGGGTTCAATTCTCAGTCTCACAAAAATAAATAAACATATAAATAGGGCTGAAGGTTTTAGTAGCTCAGAGGTAGAATACTCCTTTGTTCAATTCCCATTGAGAGAGAGAGAGAGAGAGAGAGAGAGAGAGAGAGAGAGAGAGAGAGAGAGAGAGGGAGAGGAGAGAGAGAGGTCGGACTATTTATTTAACTGTGTGGTGATTCCATATCTATTTTTTTTATGGCACTGGGGATGATGGAACCCAGGGGCATTCTACCTCTGAGAGACACCCCCAGCCCTGTTTTTTATTCTTTATTTTGAAACAGGATCTCACTGAATTTTGGAGGGCCTCACTAAGTAGCTGAGGCTGGCTGTGAACCTATAATCCTCCGGTCTCAGCCTCCTCCTCTCAGCCTCCCAAGAACTGGGATGACAAGCATGCGTCACCATGCCCGGCTTAGGTTTTTTTTTTTTTTTTTTTTTTTTTGGTGGTACTGGGGTTCCTGGAAACCCTTCTACTTCCGGGCTACACTCCCAGACCTATTTTATTAATTTTTTTTTAATTTGGAAACAGGGTCTCTTAAGCCAGCAAGGCTGGCTTTGAACCAGCGCTATCCTCCTGTCTCCATCTCCCAAGCATGGGGATTACAAACATGTGCCACCACGCCCGGCTAGTTTCCTGTTTTATGATTGAGACTAAGGCTGCTTTTAGTTGTGGCCATGGCCCATGTCTAAAGCATTTGGCACAGTGGCGGCCCCGAGGGGGAGTCATAAGTGGGAGTCTCACCTCTAATCACCTCTAGTGTTCCCCCCACAATCTCTTCTCCTGCTTCCGTATCAGTCTCTCGCGCCCAGAGACTCGATCTCTTTAATATCGCTCTTTCTAGCTTTCCTTCTGAATTATCTCAGAAGTCTCTGTATTCTGCCCTGCTTTGTTTCGATTCTGTCTACTTGGCTCCTTTGTTTAAGTATAATAGACACCCCTGTCTGCAATGAGACGGTCTGACATTCGGAACCACCATTGGAGGTGATGGAGGACCTTGGCCACGCACCTCCACCGTCCTTCAGAAGTTCCAAGAGTAGCTTTCAGAAGGTCCACAGAAGTCACGTCCCATGTATCAATTAAAAATGACGTTTTTATGGATCAAGGCACATTTTCCAATTACCATTCACTTCGGTCACCATCTTCTTCCATGAATGATGTAGCACCGGGGGTGTTCATTGTAAATACATTACATGTCGGCAGCCCATGGAGCTTTCATGGGCTAGCCTTGGAACCTGGCACACGTTGCTCAGCGAGGAGCACATGCCTGATGTGTATACGAACTCTGGGATTTGGGAAATCAGATGGTTGGTGAATTTGGGAGAGGCTAGGGCCCTGGAGTGAAAAACTGGGAAACGAAAGACTACACACACACACACAAAAAGGAGTGGTGGTTTATTTATTCTGTGTTGTGAGTTGCCAATTCTAAGCTAAAGCAAGTTGGTGCTTACTATCTCCCTTACAACCAGTTATTTTGGGTGCTTTGGCATGATTTTGGGATGTTGTTTGCAACAGCTCAGTAAGGCAGAGAAGTACGCATTTACTCTTAGCTGATTAGGGTTCCTGAACACGCAGACTTACTCACACTCACAGATATAGAGGGAAAAATGAAAACTTAAGACATTACCGTTGTTTTCATTTCAACCATGAATACAAAGGCCATCCTGCTATATATACTGTGTACTTGATAAAAATTTAGACATGTGCATGTTATATGAGGTTATTTTCAATTAAAATCCATTGAGTCATAAACTAATATAAAATATTATGTTGAACATAATAAGCTACAATCTACAGTACTGTTGGGAATGATGGCATTATTAAAGCAATATTAAACTCATATAAGTTAATCAAGGCACTATTAATATTCAAATAGCTCATGATTATTTTCAGGCTTATCACTTAACAACCACTGACCATATATAATCCCTTAAGAGTCTATATGTAATAATAACATTATTTGTATTTTTTTTTGTTTTTGCTATACTTTTCTATACTTTTTTTTTTTTTTTTTAGGTACTGGGATGGAACCCAGGGGCCTTCTACCTCCAAGCTACATCCCAAGCCCTATTTTTTTAATTCTTTATTTTGAAACAGGGTCTTGTCGGGGCCCGCTCGGCTAGAATGGGATGGGGCGGTGGCTCAAGATGGCGTCTAGGCATGTTGCCAAGTCACAAGGCTCACGAAGCGGCGGTGCCCTGAGCCTGCGCAGTGAGCCCTATCAGGCGCCCTACGGATGATCAGTGACACAGCACCTCGTGCTACCACCAGCCCGCCTATGAGAGGGTTAGAAATGTGCATGCCCTAGGTGTGGGAAGCTTGGGGTTGGTGGAGTGATGAGGGAGGGGTTATGAGACTGATATATATTTGCCTTCTGTGTGCATGGAAGGGGAAGCATTAAAGAGGAAGTAGCTTCATCAGCAAGACGGCGTTCGTGTGTTTCTTCCCTAGGCTCTGCTGGTCAGAGCCTTAGGGTCGTGACAGGGTCTCACTAAGTTTCAGTAGGCCTCACTTAGTAGCTGAATCTGGCCGTGAATCTGAGATCCTCTTGTTTCAGCTTCCCAAGTACTGGGATTACAAGCATGTGCCACCATGCCTGGCTTTCTTCTATACTTTTTAATCCAGCATAGAAACAACATCTTAGATGTTTTATTTCAGAAAAGGATATATTTTAAATGAAATAAGGTTTATACATTTTACAAATAATCAAACTGGAATAGATGATCAAATTCAACCCATCTAAAACTGTGGCTTACTATAGAACAATGAATTTAGAAAGTAGCTTCCATACACAAAATGTAGCACAAAATCAGTTGAAATTCAACTTCTGAAGAGAACTTTCAATTCAAGAGGCTCTTTTGATATCATTAGAAGAGGAGCCCCAATATTTTGTCAACATTTGAATTATGAAATGGCCTAGATTCTCAAGCAAATAAGACTAGCTATAAACTGGGAATAAATACTTGCAAAAGGCATCAGGTAAAGATCTGTTATATAAAGTACACAAAGCTCTCTTAGACCTCAACAATGAGAAAACAACCCAATTAAAACACTGGCAGAAGATCTCAACAGGAACCTCACCAAGGAAGATGTGCAGAAGGTAAATAAGCATAAGAAAATAGGCTTAACATCCTGTGTCCTCAGGATACAAATTAAAGCCACAACGAGAGGTCGCTACACCCCTGCTAGCCTGGTCAAAAGGCAGAACACCAACACCACCAAATGCTGGTGAGAGTGTGGAGCAACAGCGGCTTCCAGTGGGAATGGAAAATGGTTCAGCCAGGTGTCAGGGCCAGTGAGGCCGGGATCGGAGCCTTCTGTGAGGCAAGGCCGGTGCTGGGGCCTCTGAGGCCGGGATTGGAGCCTGCCGAGGGGTAAGGCCAGTACTGGGGCCAGCAAGGCTGGGATCAGAGCCTGCTGTGAGGCAAGGCCAGTGCTGGGGCCTCCAAGGCCGGGATTGGAGCCTGCTGAGGGGTTAGGCCGGTGCCGGGGCCAGCGAGGCCAGGATCGGAGCCTGCTGAGGGGCTAGGCCGGTGCTGGAGCCAGTGAGGCTGGGATCAGAGTCTGCCAGGTGGCCAGGCTAGTGCCGGGGCCATCAAGAGTGGGACCAGAACTTGCAATGCGACATAGACAGAGAAATATCACAGAAAATAATCAGATGCTTTCCCTAATATGCAAAAACTAGGAAGAAATGGGTAATAGGAGGAGATCTAGTTGAAGAAAGGGCCCTATAGAGGAGCAATTAAGGTGACCAATCAGAGGGGATGGGATGGGGGAGAATGGAATCTCTTTAAAACTCATGATGTATGTAAACAAATGTATCAAAGTTAATCACCAATCAAGCATGGGATCAAGGGAGGGGGAGGGAATGGGATGGGGAGTGGATGAGGGCTAATTGGATGATGTATGCTTGTATATCCTCTCAAGTCTTGTATTCCATTGTGATGTATGACTACAATGCATATATATATATATATATATATATATATATATATGAGGAATATATATATATATATACAATAAAAGGAATATATAAGGAATAAAAGGAATATAAATATATAATATATAATATAATAAAAGGAATATATATAATATAATAAAAGGAATATATATATAATAAAAGGAATATATATATATAATAAAAGGAATATATATACATATATATATATATAATAAAAGGAAAAAAAAAGAAAATGGTTTGGCCATTTGGGAAGGCAGCTTGGTGTTTTCTTACAAAGCTAAGGGTTTTCTTCCCCATACCCAGTTGTCTTCACTCCTTGGTATCTACAGAAAGGATCTGAAAACATGTCTATGCAAAAACCTGCACATGGATGTTTAGAGCAACCTTTTTGTAATTCTTATGACTTGAAAGCAGCTGAGATGTTCTCCAGCGAGTGAATGGATAAACTGCGGGACATCCAGACAACCAAATGTGATTCAGTGCTAAAAAGAAATGCGCCAACAAGCCACCAAAAGTCATAGAGGAATGTGGAGTACAGATTACCAAGTGAAGGAAGCCACGCTGGGTGCTTCTGCTGGAAAAGACAAGACTAAGGTGATTTTAAAGAACCAAGGGTTACGGAGGATTGGAAATGGAGAAGGAGTTGAGGTAGAGCACAGCAGGTTTTTTAGGATAGTTGAAAATACCCCGCAGGATCCTATAATGGTGGGTAGATATCATTACCCATTTGCCAAACCCATAGAAGATACAAGACCAAGAATTATCCTTAATGTCAACTCTGGACTGTGGGTGATAAGCACGTGCACTGCAGGATCATCAGTTGTAATCGATGGACCACTCTGGTGGGAGATGTTGGTGATAGGGGAGGCTGTGCCTAGAGGGTTTAGGGGAAAATGGGAAATCTCTCCTTCTTCTTCTCAATTTTTCATGCAGACCTAAAACTTCTCTATAAAACTTAAAGCCCTAAAAGTCCCAGATTAGCACTGTCCAAGAGATACCAAATGTGAGCCAGAAATGGGAGCCACATGTGTAATTTTGAATTTTCGGTAGACATTAAAAGTAATCAAAACAAATGGGTGAAATTAATTCTAATAAGATAGCCGTTTAAACCAATGGATCCAAAATATTACTATGTCAATGTGCAAAATTAATAGCTTGGATCTATTGGTGATGCATTGACATAATAAGAATACTTTTAGATTCCCTTTCCTTCCACACTAAGTCTTGCAGGCTACTCTATATTTTACGCTTACAGAATGTTTCCATTCAGACCAGTGAGATTTCTAGCATTGAGTTGCCACACGGCGTGTAACAGCACAGGTCTAGATCTTTATCAATAAGAGATTTACCTCCTCAAATCAAACCAGATGCTAATCTCCCTGTTCATCACCTAGAATCTTGTGAGCATCCATTGTTTTCTAACACTGCGCTAATTCTTACCTTATTTCAAACAGTAGATAGCAACTTAGGCAATCAATTCTGATTAAACACAGAATTTTCTACAAGTAAGAATGCTCAAAGCCATCACACCTCACTCTATCCTAAGTAAGACTGACAGTAAAAGACACAGATAACAGACACTGATAATAGCAAAGGCTCTTATTTAGCAGGTGTTTACCATGTGCTTGGCAGTGTTTATGAGATAACGTTCATTTAGCTCCCACAATAATCCATGTGGTGGGTACAATAATACTTAGAATCTCAGACCCCTAATACAGATATGCCAACAGTGTGGAGAGTAATCACCATCTCTCTTACAATAACAGTGACTAAAGTTTACTTTGAGCTTGCTATGGGCCAGCCATTGTTAAGCAATTAATTGTCATTAAATTAAATTTTACAGAATCTTGCAAAATAGGGATAATATTCTTATTGTCCAAATTCGAAAATGGATTCAGAGAGAGAGTAATCATCTTCTGCAAAGACTCCCAAACACCACTGACACTTAATCCTTATTCACACTATGCTGTATACTAAAGTTCTAGTTAATTTGAAAAAAGAAGTTTCCTCCTCTACCGATTTCTTAATATACTTGGGTCTTGCTTTGATGGAAATAATTTGAAACACTACGATAGCAAAGAATGCACTCAGTCCAAACTGTGGTTCTGATGATAAGACAAGTTTAGAAAAGATAAGAGCTGGAAATTTCTGAGAACACAGCTTAGAGAGAAATCATTCTTTTTTTCTTTGTTTTGAAATCTCAGCGTTTCCCCAACTGGCACTCATATTGGGAAACCACTCTGTGATCATGACAGTCCACATCACGATAAAATTGCCATTTGTTGAGTACTTTTTCTTTTGTAAAGCATTATAACATACTCTGGCTTATTGGATTCTTGAATCACCTGGTAAGGTGGCAGGGCACGGATTATTTTCAATTCTTTCCTGAGGGAAAAGGAGAGGGGTTCACACAGAATCCACAATTGCTAGGCGAATCAGCCAGGCCCAAAATCAAATCTCGTGACTCTGGGTATAGATCTTCTCTGTCTGTTTATGTTTCCAAGAATCAATGTATGTAGCCCTAGCAATTATTAGGTGATTTTAAGTGCGTGGAGGACTGCTTTTTATTTTTACATAATTTTATTATTTTGAGAGCATTCATTATTGTTTAGGATGGGGCTAAAGTATATATTTAAATTCCAACTTTCTATAATAGGCCATCATTTACTTATTTTAAAAAAAAAGTTAGTTTAATCCAATGAAAGCCCAGGTGGTTTGAAGAGAGGTTAAAAACCTAGAACAAAGTTTGGGAAATTGAGTACCCTATATAATGCCATTATCCCTCAGTTCTGTCATTTTCTCCCTCTGAACCACTAAGACCCTACTTCATCCATCATCGTTCCTGGCCTAGATGAACTATCTTGGGCATTTAACTGGTTTCCTTGACCCCACCGGAGAATGTCTTTTCCACACTGCAGCTAAAAGAATTCGTAAAATATTCAAATCAGGGAACAGCACTCCCTGGTCTATGTGAAGGATGCCCTTTTGATCTAGAATACAATTTCAGTGCCCGTGAAGCCTCGGTGCCTCTGGCTCCTGGTTCCTGGCTTACTGCCCACCCTGCTCATCACTCAGACCTCAGTTCAAATGTCCCCTCACAAGAGTGGCCTCTGCACCTCCCTCCTCCCAGCTCTTCTCCATCACATCACCCTGTTGGAGCTCTATCATTTCATCAAATGCACGAGCCACAGTCTATTTTCCTCTGCTCCTTCCCCTCACGACAACAGGAAGCTCCTGAGAAGGACCCAGTCTATCTAATTCTGCAGTGGATCTTCAGTTCCTTACACACAGGCATTGGAAAAATGTCCTGAAAGAATAAACAAGTCTCTGCTTGAGAGCAACTATTCATAAATCGTTGACTGGCTAATAATTTGCTGCCCACCTACATCTTATTATCCAGAATGAGACTAAGTATGGCTGGGTCTATATAGAAGGAAAACACCTTCTTTTTTCCCCTTAACTAACACACTTGGCAAGCATCTGCTGACCAGGAGAGGAGGTGGACCGGGGCTCCCAGTTCAACCCATCTTTGAGGATGCCTGTCGATGTACGGTGAGGCTTGGGAAGAAGAGCTGAGTGAGCTATTTCTTTCTCTCTTTTTACAGTCTATATTTCTCTTCCAGAAAGCATCTTTAAAAGTGCCAGAGACTCACTGTTTATCTGGCTAGCGGCCTCTGGTTGAAAATTGAAGTGATTTTTAAAACTATAAAAACAGAGTCATCTGGCACCAGAGATGGGTCTGGATTAGGAAGGAGCGCACATCCCATTTTCGTTCTGTCTTGCACAACATAAGGCATTTACATTCATTTTCTTCTGAGCCACTTTTTTGTTCCAATATGAAATATTCTCTCTCTCTCTCTCTCTCTCTCTCTCTCTCTGCATAAGGCAAACATTAAACTTCATCACTCTTTAGAGAACATTTGTTTGGTAGAGGGCCTGAATTCCCTCCGTGAAGGCCTTGGTAATCAGAGTAGTAATTTTAGATTTGGATGTGGTAATGTTCATGTCAGCCTTAGAGTATCTTATGCTGGCGAAAAAAAAAAAATTGCATTTAATGTATATTCCCAGTGGCGTTCACTCTCTCTCGACAACTGCTGTTATGGCTTAAAGCCACATTGAAGAAACCAGTCCCCTTCTATCTCAGCGAGCAATAAACCAAATTCAGAGCCAAATAAGAACAAATCCATAGAAATTAAACCTGAAGAAAAACTTTCATGAGATTCTTCCACAAGGGAAGAGAGAGCCGCAAATTCCTGCTGTAGCCACTGTGGGGTAAACGCTTCCACACCAACGTGTCATCAGTCAGTGCTTTTAATCTGAACATCATGATGTTAAAACTCATTCAACATACAAATTCTCAACAAAGTTTTTTTTTAATCATACTGTGCAAGCATTGATGTGTTAATTCAGGCAACATGTTATAGACTTCCCCATCTCTTGTAGAGATAAACAGGGCTCGGATTCTAGTTGTCTGCAGCGTGACTCTGTGGTGGTGTTTCTGGGAATGAGAATGCAAATTCCTATATAATGGAGGTCTTTTTTGTGAGTCCCGGATGGACAATGCACCGTCTCTCTGTGTCCCTATTTCCTTGGGCCATTTTTAGAAAGGATAAAGCCCCGTAAGAAGAAAACCCCCTTTTCAATTTTAAGCCTGCTTGTTGCTAAGGACAGTACATGGTGCCATAATGAAAGCAAGACCCTTCAACCAGTAAATCTCACACAACTGCATTGAGGAATACAGATTTAATAAAACTACTGGGGTGGGAGAGAAAGTGACAAGGTGGGCACACTGCTAATGGGAGACAGAGGAACTCAAGCACACTCCTCTTTGTAAGTTTTTGCCAGGAATGCAAATGTCTAATAATTATATAACAATGTATTCATCTGCATGGATAATTAAATAAATGCGTTTGTTGTACTCCCTATCGGGGAGAATGGAGAGGAGCAAACGTTTTCATATCTTCTTGGTAGGCATATAAATTGCTGCCTAAAGAACAATTGGGCAAAATCTATAAACATTCAAGGCATGTTGACCTTTTGGCTCAAAAACTTACTCTCTTGATGAAATTACAAAACTATTACAATGATTTGTTGTTTCGTTTTGTTTTTGCACTGGGGATTGGACCCAGGGGCATCCTCTCTGCAAGCTAGCCTGTCCTCTTTTATTTTTTTATTTTGAAAATGGGCCTCACTAAGGGGGTCTCACCGAGTTGCTGAGACTGGCTTTGAACCCTGTGATCCTCCTGTCTCAGCCTCCCAAATACTGGGATTATGGGCATATACCACCACACCCGGCTAGTTGTAGCATTATTTGGAATACTGAAAACTGAAACAACCTAAATATGCATCAGTAGGTGATTGACTTCATAAGTTCTGTTATGGTTATGGCTATGCCATTAGTTATAGTGGGCCTATGAGGCAAAATACACAGCAGGCGGCCGGGCGTGGTGGGCACGCTTGTAATCCCCACACCTGGGAGGCGGAGACAGGAGGATCGCGCTGGTTCGAAGCCAGCCTCGCTGGCTTGAGAGGCCCTGTTTCCAAATAATATATAAAATAGGTCTGGGAGTGTTGCCTGGAGGTAGAAAGTCCCTGGTTCGATCCCCAGTACCATCAAAAACAAACAACCCCCCCAAAAAAACAAACCAACAACAAACAGAAAAAAAAAACAGCAGGCCCATAGAGCTGATGCAAGAAGATAACTTCAAAAATAAAAATTAATTTGCAAGATAGTACTTGCAACCAGAAGTTTTCTGAATAAAACTGAATACATAAAGAGCCTGAAATAATTTACAGCAAAAGTCTTCACCATGATTATCTCTGAGAAATTACATTAACGGGGCTTCTGATACTTTGCCCCATCCAGTTCTATCTAATGAGCTTTAAAAAACATAAAAGATTTTCTTAGAGATGTTTTGAGTTCACAGGAAAACCGAGAGGAAGGCACACAGATTCTCCATCCTCCCCTGCGCATCCCCTCTCCATTGTCAACATTTCTCACCAGAGCGGTCTATCTGTTACAACAGATGAGCCAACCATGTCATGTTATTTTCACCCAAAGTCTGTAGTTCACATTGGGGTTCACCCTTGATCTTGTACATTCTCTGGGCTTGGACAAACGCACAATGACCTGTATCCATCAGCGTAGCACCGCACAGAGTATTTGCGCTGCGTTTAAAGTCCTTCCTGTTACGGTGCCAGAGGACATTATGTGAAATGAGATTATCTGGTCACAGAAAGTGAAGGGGCGTATGTTTTCTTTCATATGTGCGAACTAGGGAGTGATTGGGATAACAGAGGGATTCCAGATGATGGAGGAGAAGCCTCAGTGGAGCCAGGGAGGAGGTCTAAGGGAAAGGGAGGGAGAAGACGGAGGTTCATCAGTGGGAATACTGCCATCGACTGTGTGTACATATGTGAATATATCAGTGTCAATCTCAGTACTGTGTAGTGCGAAGGGGGGATGGGGAGGTGGGGGCACCAAGTGCTGTATCAATGTCTGTCACTGTGAACACAGTTTACATTATAATGTGAGACTAAAATGCACCCAAAAAAAGCACATTAAAAAATACCTCCTAGCCAGGCATAGTGTCACACGCTTGCGATCCCAGCATTTGGGAGGCCGAGACAGGAGGGTCGCGGTTCATGGACAGCCTCAGCTACTTAGTGAAACCCTTTGCAACTCGGCGAGACCCTGTTTCAAAATAAAGAATAAAAAATTGGGCTGTAGCTTGGAGGTAGAATGTCCCTGGGTTCCATCCCCAGACCTGCAAAGAAAGAAAGAAAGAAAGAAGAAAGAAAGAAAGAAAGAAAGAAAGAAAGAAAGAAAGAAAGAAAGATACAATACTGTTTAAATAACTCACCCCTTCTCCCCTCTCCAAATCCCTGGTAACAACTGATCTTTTAACTGGCTTCATAGTTTTGTTACTAGTATTTTTAGAATAGAAAAAAAAAGGTGCTATTTTTCCTAATAAAAAGATATGTTAAAACGTCATAAAGAACAGAAATTGTAACAGTCGTAGATAATGAAATACCAAATGGAAGAAGAAAGGGTAGAATAGTATCCCCTGGCAGGGATATTAAAATAAAACACATAGGTAGAGATGGCTGCGCATAGTTAATTTCTAAAGATGCTAACGGCTAATCAAATGCACCCCAGAAGCCCCAACTCTGTGCTTAGAAAGTGCTTCTCTGCACTACCCTCTTATTTCTGATATCAAATGCTCAGCTTCAGAGGCATAACTACAGCCCCTTCACCATAATCATAGATGCTAGAGATCCCTGATTAAGCGTCTGGGGCCTCTCCACTCAAGCCCTACCATCAACCCCTTTGCAAGGCAAAGAGAATCTTCGAGAGCATTCAGACTTTTGGAATAACACGATCGTCCTCAAACCCTGTCATTTGTGTAACTGAATACCCAGCCTCCAAGTGACAGCTGCCACTTTGGTACAGAATCTTTGAAAATGGGGCAAAGGAAGTTCTACAGATGGTGTCATCAACATCTCATTAGGTTCGCATTCTAGCCAGATGCTGTAAGGAAAATAAGGGTAATCGTTTCTGCCTGAGCCTGGAGCTATTTTTCCTTCCCACTTTATTCCTGGGCTCAGGAAATCGACTGGAAAGTTAACACCAGTCATACTGAGTCTCAAGGAATGTGATGTCTTTGGAGAACCATTGTTAAGTCCCTCTTGTTCCAATGCCCCTGCCCATGAGGGGGAGTAGGCTATCAATCTGGGAGTGAGGAGGGGTCTTTGCAATCGTGGGGCTTTGTCAGATCAAAGACATCTCTGTGAGCCAGGCATGGTGGTGCACGCTTGTAATCCCAGTACTTGGGAGGTTGAGACAGCAGGATCGCAGGTTTGAGGTCAGCCTCAGCAACTTAGCGAGGCCCTCTGCAATTTAGTAAAACCCTGTTTCAAAAAAAAAAAAAAAAATTGGGCTGGGGGTGTAGCTCAGAGGTCAAATGCCCCTGGGTTCCATCCTCAGAACTGTAAAAGAAAAATACTTTTTGCCGTCTTGTCAAGCTTATGGGTTCTCATTTTAAGATGAATGTATGTCACAATAAGTAATGTGGGGATAACGAAACATGGAGATATCCATTCGCTTATTCATGATAGTTTTATTTTTCTATATAAATTATTATACTTAAGTATACTAAATGAGGCAAGTGTTTGCTTAAATAAACATAGAATTCCCAGCACTTTAGAAATCCATCCGTGTTAACAGAGTATCAGGTTACTGCAAATTGGAGTTTTATCTAATCTTTAGGTTAGCAATTCTCCACTTTCCATGAACCTAGAATCACTTGGGGGTGTAGATTGGAGGTAGAATGCCTTTGGGTTCAATCCCTATAAACACACACACACACACACACACACACACACACACACACTAACATAAATAAATAAATAAATAAATAAATAGTCTTCTGACTGATTCTTTTGGAAAGATACCATGGAGTAGTACAGCTGGGTTCTATGGTGGTTTCACTCGTAATCTTTTGAGGAAACTCCGTACTGATCTCCAGAGAGGCTGTACTAAGTTACAGTTCCACCAACAGTGTATGAGTACCTGTTTCCTGGCACTGAGGGTGGATCAAAGACCTAGAAATAAGACCAGAAACTTTGCAGTTACTAGAAAAAAAAGCATAGAACCAACCCTATAACATACAGGCGCTGGCAGAGACTTTCTCAATAAGATCCCTAAAACACTGAAAATAAAACCAAGAAGCAATAAACAGAATGACATAAAATTAAAATGCTTCTGCACAGAAAAAGAAATGGCTAATAGTCTGAAGAGAGAGCGTACAGAACAGGAGGAGGTCTTTGCCAGGGACTCCTCGGATAGAGACCTAATATCTAGGAAATAGAAGAACTTAAAACTTCACACCAAAAATAACCTAATTTGTGGGGAGCCATTAAGGTCTTCCCCTAAAAAAATACGTCTGACTGTCCTTTGCCCAGAGTCAATAATGTTTGTGATCATGGAAAGTTCAAAGTAAAAGGTCTGAGAGAAGCTCAGATGGTGACGGCACGAGGGATTGATTGACCTGACCGTTACGCGCACAGGTGGTGATGGCACGAGGGATTTGATTGACCCGGAGCTGTATAAATAGGACAAGAGAGATAAACCCGGGATCGGCCAGTAGAGATATCGACCCAGGAGTGTACTGGCGATCCTTCCATGCTAGAATTAAATATTCTTTGAATAAAATTCTTAGAATTGAATTCTTTCATCCTCACGCCTCTCTTCAGAACCCAAACTTTTGCCGGCTGCCTCTGGCACTAATTAAAAATGGGCAATTGAATGAACTGACACTTCTCAAAAGAAGAAACACAAGGGGACAACACATCTATGAAAAAAAAATGTTCAACTGCACTAGCAATCAGGAAAATGCAAATCAAAACCACACCAAGACTCATCTAACTTCAGTTAGAAGGGCAACCGCCAAGAGTTCAAACACTAATAGATGCACTTGCTTTTCAAACTCCCTGGAATCCAGGCCCAGAGCTCAGTGACAACTCCTAGTTCTTTCATTTTTCATAGGAATTATGACTATAAAAAGTACATATATGTATTTATTTACTTACTGACTTTTTTTTATGGTACTGGGGATGGAACCCAGGGGCATTCTACCTCCAAGCTACACCCCTAGCCCTGGTTTTTATTCTTTTGAAACAGGGTCTCACCGAGTTGCAAAGGGCCTCACTAAGTAGCTGAGGCTGTCCACGAACTGTCTTCTCGAATGCTGGGATTACAAGCGTGCGCCACTAATTTATTGATACATTTTACTTATTATTTCTTTCTCTCATTCCCAACTGATTGTAAATTTTATGAGGGGAGAGGCCATATCTTTTTTTTACCAGCCAACACATACCAAATGCTTACACATTCAGGGTCTTGTATACTGATGGGTCGGGTCCCTTCCCCTCCCCTCACAGGACAGAGGGCGGAACCTTGGAAGCCAGAAGCGGAGATGTTGCGAGACTTCCAGAGGTCACAAGACTCCAGAGGTCGCAAGACTCCAGGTGTCATGAGAGGACCGGCATTCCCACACCACTGGCCCCACCCCAAGACTACATAAATACCCTTGCTTGGCTACATAAATACCCTTACTGCCTCTCTGCGGCGTGAATCTGCTGACCATGACGCTGCTGACCAGTCATTGGTCCCTTCCTCCATGATGGGCAGACCTCGCCCAAAGGTGCCAGTTGATTAAAAAGGCTTGGTCTCACAAAAAAACTTGGCTGGTTTTTGCCTCCTTTGCGACCCCTGACTCAATCAACATTATATATACTATAGGTGATCAATACATACTTATGGAGAGAATAAATGAATGATACAGAATAGGGCCATTTAGCGATGTGGGCAAAGTGACTGGAGGGTCCTTCCATGATATAGAGGTTGTTGGGCAGTCACCTGCATCTGTCTGGAGCTTGCTCTTTCTCTGCACAGTGATGGCTTCCTAACACCAGAATCCATTATCTCTTCCTGAAGGCTTTCCTTTTATTTTTCTTCTTTTTCTTGTAGTAATGGGGATTGAACACAGGGGCATTCTACCTCTAAACGATAACCCAAGTCCTTTAAATTTTTTTATTTGGAAACAGGATCTTGCTAAGTTGCCGGGACTGGCCTCAA
>NC_137804.1:47936325-47983420 GCF_963383645.1 Muscardinus avellanarius | reverse complement strand
CCTGTTTCTAATTATATCTGCAAAATCCCCTAAATGGTTGCTCTCCTTCGTCACTGATTCGGGTGTTAGTGTCAAGTACTGACCTTCCTCAGATAGGCTTTCTTCACATGTACCAATTATTTTAGAATGAGAAACACAACTTCATACTTACACTTTGGTGTATGTTATAGTTAGATATAAAATGTCCCTTAAAGACCTCCTTATTTGTGTGGTACTGGGGATGGAACCCAGGGGCATTCTACTGCCAAGTTACACCCCCAGCTCTATTTTCTATTCTTTATTTTGAAACCGGGTCTCACTGAGTTGCGGAGGGCCTCACTAAGTAGCTGAGGCTGGCCGCGAACCTGCGATCCTCCTGTCTCAGCCTCCTGAATGCCGGGATTACAAGCATGTGCCTCCCTTCCTGGCTAAAAGTTCATTTTCTAATGTTGGAAGCTGATGTGATTGAGGCAGTCCCAGTGGGTTGCAATCCCAGAGCGGTGGATAACTCCATTAGAATGGATTTATCTGGGTGGTGACCTGGGCCAGGAGTGTATGGCTGGAGATGCAGTCCTGGGGATTATATAAATGGGTCCTCCCCCCCTGCTCTCTCTCCCTTGATTCCAGCCTCCATGATGTGAGCACAGCCCGTGTACTCTATGCTTCCTACTGCCATGATCTGAGATTCTCAGTCCCTGACCTTACACGGACTAAACCAAAACCTGTAAGAAAATCAATCTTCTTTCCTCTAAGTAGCATGGTCAGTTTTTTAAATTATATCTGCAAGAATGCTGAGTGGAACAGTAAGTGCTGAGAATATTGAGCCCTTATACCACCCTTTTTCCAATTGCCAGGCAAGGTTCCTACCCAGTTAGCACATCCTACTGGAGATGAGGAAACGGTTAGACACGGCTTGATCATTGTAATCCCCCCAAAAAAGAGAAGCTCAAGAAACAGACATTTTCTTTCTATAATAAAATGATACACCACCGAGTGGCAATTCTTTCCGACATAAGTGCATGCCCCAAATCTGCATGTATAATGGCATAAAGGACATACACATCTGGGCATGGTAATTAGAAGCCTCATGGGACTATTTCATTTTCATTAGCTATCCAGGATTTTCTAGTTGACATCCTATTACATCTCAAAACACGTGTCTGATAACCAGTTTAGTAGGTTCCTTTGATCTGTCGTCTACGAAATGATCGGGTGTTTTTGCACAAATGACTCGGTGTGTGAGCTTATTCTCTTGCCTGTGCTGTGGTACAGAGAACAGAACCTGCTGGGCGTCCTTATTTTATTTCCAGACTCGTGATCAAATCATCGGTGTTGGCTTGTAAAGTTTTAGGAGAAAGTAACTCTCGGAGGGATTTGCATCATCAGCACCTTGCTGATCCTACTTCTGAAACAAATGCTTTCCTGACGGCGTGGGCAAATTCTATCTTGTATTGAGATCTCCCTCAACTGGGGGTGGAACAGCACTTTGAAGAATCCAAATATAAAGCTGAAATTACAGCTCCAGGAAAATGGAGCCTCTCTGGAATGTTCTCCATATATCATAGGTGGACATTACCAGGACGAGAGGGTAAGGCGACAGAAGAAGCCCCATTTCTTAATTGTGCACAGTAAATGTTGTACAGACGTGGTAAGCAGAATGACAAAAGGTTTCTTCCTCTCTTCTATTTTTTATAGTAACGGGGATTGAACTCAGGGGCATTCTACCTCTGAGATACACCCCTAGCCCTATTTTTTTTTCCCCTGAAGCAAGGTCTCACTAAGTTGCAGAGGGCTTCGCTAAGTTGCCGAGGCTGGCCTTGAACCTATGATCCTCCTGTCTCAGGCTCCCCAGTACTGGGATTACAGGTGTGTGCCACCACACCTGGTTCTTCCTTTCTTCTTGTTTTTCTGTTGTTTCTAGGGGACCTGGAGATCCCAGGGGGATATTGTGGAAGGGGTGTAGTAGGTGCCAGACCACCATGTGGCAGAGCCAGCTGAAGACCAGCTGAGAGCTTCCAGCTCCTCCTTCTCCTTCATCTCCTTTCCCAATGACTCAGATATGTTTTATATCTCAAGCTTCTGAGCAAGACAGTGTTTGGAAGCAAAGCTTTGCGACTAAAAACACAGTGGTTGAACACCTTTATCTCAGAAACCAAGTAAAAATCTTTCCAAAGGGGCTGCTATGTCTTGAGATGGCAATAAACATTTTAATCTCATCTCTGCAAGTGCCCTCCTCCCATGGACCAACTGTCTGACTTTGAACTCTGGAGAAGAGAAAGAAGGAGTCTGATGCTAGAAACGGTTTGCAGAGGCTCCTCAAATTGTACTCTTGAACAGGGGTCACATGGAATGACATATAACTCTGTTCTCCATGCCCGCCCTAGCTCAGGGCCTTGCTTACAATTCAGACAGTTCTCCTGGATTTTCCCCTCTAGTTTGCTGGAAAGACTGGGAGACCTGGATTCCTATAACTCAATATTTAGTGACCTATTCTCTTAAAACATGTGTGTGTATGTGTGTGTGCGCGTGCATGTGTGTGCGCGTGTGTTACTAGAGATGGAAGGCAGGGACTTTATACCTCTGAGCTACACCCCCAGCCCTATTTTGTTTTTCATCTGAAAATAGGGTCTCACAAAGTTGTGGAGGGCCTCACTAAGTTGCTGAGGCTGACTACGAACCTGTGATCCTCCGGTCTCAGCCTCTCATGTACTAGGATTACAAGTGTGTGTCACCATGCCCAGCTCAAATATTAATGTATTGGCTGTGGGGAGCCATTAAGGTTTTCCCCTTATCTTTACTAAAAGCATACTTCTGACTGTCCTTGCCCAGAGTCAACAAGGTTTGGGGCCTTGAAAGCTTCAAGGTTACTAATGCTTATGATGATATTGTTCTGTCTGAGCTAAGACTAGGTTTGTGTTGTATCAGGGTATTGTTTGACCTGCCTGGACATTGGAATTTTTCCCTCCAGGGTAACCTAAAGCAAAAAACTTTAAATATCACTAGAGAAGAAGCCCCAGGATCGGCCAGTAGAGATATCGACCCGGGAGTTGACTGGCGGTCCTGCCATGCTTAGGAATAAATCATATTTGGAATTTAATTCTTAAGAGTTATATTATTTCATCCTCACTCCTCTCTTTGGAACCCGTACTTTTGCCAGCTGGTTCCGGCAATTGGCCTTGGCATTACCTGCCCCTCTGTTGGTGGGGAAGTCCCATAAAAGCCATGCAGCGCTTATGACTTCATGAATTACATTTCTGAGCACCCCAGCCCTGGTTCCTGGACCCTGGAAATTCACCATTTTATCCAAGATGGTGAATATTTATCAGTAAGCTTTCCTGGCTCATTACTACCCACACTGCCCAGTTATTATTAGAAAATTTGCAGGGACGACATGATTAAGACTTCTGAGTTTAGTCTTCTCTTATGAGGAGACCTACCTGAGCAGAAGTATTTGCAATTATTGTCAGTTCTACTCTTAAAAATCACTTATAGCCAGACATGGTGGCTCACGCTTATAATTCCAGCATTCGGGGGCTGAGACGGGAGAATCGCAGTTCACAGACAGCCTCAACTACTTAGCGAGGCTCTTTGCCACTCAGTGAGACTCTGTTTCCTTTGCAACTCAGCGAGACTCTGTTTCAAAAAATAAAAAGACGAAAAACTAGGGCTGGAGGTGCAGCTCAGAGGTACAATTCCCCTGCGTTCCATCCCCGGTACCACACAAAAAAAGAATCACTTAGAATATTAGTATCAATGTGATTTCTCACCCATGATCCAAGGCCCCTTTATTTTAGACTAGGAGAAATTCGCCAGAGCAATATATGAAAGATATATTCCAGGATATACAAGTTCTCTGAGCTACCCAGAGAAAAGAGACTTCCCGCATTTTCAGTTCTCTTTTGGAGATTCTAAATGTGCCTTGGAATGACAAAGAGGGAGAAATACTTCTTGAACTTATACGATCACATGTTTAATTTCTTCCCGTCTCCTTTTCTTTTTCTCTCCCTCCCTTCTTTTTCAATAACATCAGTTATCTAAGGAGTCCCTGAATATATTTTTGGAAAACACTGTACTTACCCATTTAAAAAAAAAGTTATGTAGGGACCAATTTTTACTTATCTCTGTGATTACAGAGCCCGTACCAGGCCTGGCTCAAGGTGAATACTAGTAAACATCTGTTCACTGGAGTGACCACGAGGGTATATGAGCACGCCGGGAGAATGTGTTGAAAGTTGTTTGTGAAAATCCCATGTTACCGGATGCCAAGTGTATGGATGTTTTACAGAAATAAATGGTTTAAATATTGGATTCAACTAATGCCCTGGGATGTATGGATTGGGATCACAGGGTGCATGTGAGTTCTGGGACAGACCTTGGCAGGGCATAAAGCCATCATTTTATATACAAGACACAAGCATAGATAAGGCGGTATCTTTCAGGCTGAGTTTCTAAGAGTTTCAAAGAGTGATTTCTAACAATTTAAGTAAATAAGCACTTCAACAAAGGTCTGAGCTCTGCTTCGATGCGGGAAGCCCCAAATACTTTGCTGGCTAAAGGTATATGGGCAGATGTAGCTGTACCTCAATTTCCCCATCTGTCAATGTTGATGGTCATGTGGATGGGACACCCTTTGAAGGGTCAATATGATGACACAATGTGGTTAAATTGGCGAATAGCTGAGCAGAGTGTCTGACGCACAGAAAAAATACTAAATTAATATTACTAATATCAGTATTAATCAACACACTAATTGGCCAGACTCGCACGGTCAATATGAAATGAGAAGTGGTACCCACATGTAGAGAGAACTTGAGAAACCTTAGAGTTGTAGAGATGGAGTGGGGAAGAAGGAATTGTGGAACTGAGGCCTCTGGACTGAGAGCCCCCGGTCCTGATTCTTAATTTGGGAGTTCTCACTTTATTTTATTTGGGGGAGGAGAGCCAACAGGCACAAGTCATAAATTCTCCCAGTGTGAGTGGTAGATGGACCCGCTGGTGATTCTGTGGGTCACAGCAGAATTCCTTCTGTTTACCCAGGAGCTGCTGGGAGAGTGGGTTTTTCTAGGAGAAACCACAGAGGGAGGGAAGCAGTACGCCTCTCTGTGAGGCCGGAGAGTACCCACCTGAACGGGTAGGCGAAAGCGATGTCGATGCTCAGGTTACTTTCCGTCTTGTTGACACAGTCCACGCTTAGCCTCAGGCCCCCAGAATAGCCGCCGCATGTTGCAAATGCAAAGATTGCAAAAAGCTGTGGGGAACGGAGAAGAAAAGAGAAGGCAGCTGTTAGGGTGAGGTCGAGCGAGCAGAGAGCTGTATCACGGGAGCTTAGGGTCTGGATCCAAGGAACTGGGGGTTCAGGCTGCAGGACGACAGCGGAGCAGGTGATGGGCACTTGGATGGGGGGGCTGGGGAGGGGTTTGAGAGAACGACCAGGTGAGTCACAAGTGGTGCTGCCTGGAGGATCATGGGAGACAAAGTCACTGTGTAGATGTCAAGAGCTGTCATGTTTCAGAAGTAGAGATGCAATGACACAAAGACTCAGAAAGCAATGTGGTCAGTGGGGCACCAATGGGTATCTCCAGACAGGACAAGCAAAAGGGTCTATAAATATACAAATATAAGCATAAAATACATAATATTAAATATATATGTATATATAATATAAATATAAATTACATATATGGTCAATAGATATAATTTATATTTATATTTGTATTACTTATATTTACATATTATTTATAATATATTATATATTGTATATATTTTGCAATAAATGTTGTATCTTTTGTAATAATATATATTTTTTCGCCGGACGTGGTGGCGCATGCTTGTAATCCCTGCACTTGGGAGACGGAGACAGGAGGATCACGCAGGTTCTAAGCCAGCCGTGCGCGCTGGCTTAGGAGACCCTGTTTCCAAATAAAAACATAAAAATAGGTCTGGGAGTGTAGCCCTGAGGTAGAAGGGCTTCCAAGAACCCCAGAAGTGTAGATGGAACCCAGGGCATTCTACCTTTGAACTACATCCCCAGCCATTTTTATTTATTTCTTTATTTTTTTTTTGTGTGTGTGTGTGTTACTGGGGATGGAACTCAGGGGCATTCTACCTCCTAGCTATACCACCAGCCTTGCTTTTTATTCTTTTTTTTTTTTTTTTTTTTGCATGTCTGGGGATGGAACCCAGGGGCATTTGACCTCTGAGCTATACCCCCTGCCCTATTTTTTATTCTTTATTTTGAAACCGGTTGAGGGTTGCAGAGGCCCTCACTAAGTAGCTGAGGCTGTCTGCGAACCATGATCCTCTGGTCTCAGCCTCCCAAGTACTGGGTTACAAGTGTGTGCCACCACACCCGGGTTATTTTTATTTTTTGAAATGGCCTCCCGCTAGGTTTCTGAAGGTCTCGCTATACTACTTAGCTGGCCTTGAATCTGTGAGCCTCCAGTCTGGCCTCCCACTGGGATAATAGGCGCATGTCACCAAACCTCCATCCCACGGGATTACTGGCCCTGCATCAGCCAGTAGCCCTCAGTTAACCTTAAACTATCTTCTCCTTCTATACCCTTAGCTTCTCTTTCTTCCTTCTACTCTTGACAACTACTGGTATTATGAAAACATTACTGAAGCGACTGAAACCAGAGAGGAAAGCAATTCTAAAACGGAAAGAATGGTCAGAGATCCTAGAACTAAAAGGTTAAAGCTGGGTTGGTGATCACTCAAGAGGGTCAGTTTGCAAGGGCAAAGATCTCAGTCTATATATTTCAGCCTCGAGCTCCCATTGGGGTTATATCGCTGCATTTTGGGGTTATTTCTAAGTCAGTCATTAATGGTTTCAACCGGTAGTAGTGGAAATAGAAGCGATAGAAGTAGAAGTAATAGAAGTAATAGAAATAGATATAAGGCCTATTCTTGTGTCAAATATGAATCCATGGAGGACCAGGCACCCAAAATTAGAAGGTAGAACTCCAAGGAGTCTTCTAGAAAGATGTCAAGAAGACAGGGGTGGCCTAAGATGCGAAGTGAGTAATAGCCACACTTGGTCCATTTTATTGTTCAAAGGACTTTCTTGCTCATTTCCAAAGAAAGTCTATCAAATGCACTTAACACTAACGTGTACTACAATGCTCCAACTTACTTTATTAATTTGAAAGCTCAGCCTCTGGCAGCAGCTTGGGCTCCTCCTGTCGGAAGTACCAGTTCAGGTTGCATAGGGAGGGGAGTTACAGTGTGGGGGTCAGGTGCACAGGCTCTGGTGGTGACTTTGGGAATGTCTAATTTCCCTATGTCTTAGATTCATCATCAGTAAAATAGCACTGCTAGCCAGGCGTGGTGGCGCACGCTTGTAATCCCCGCGCTTGGGAGGCTGAGACAGGAGGATCGCGCAGGTTCGAAGCCAGACTCAGCTACTTAGTGAGGCTTTCGGCAACTCAGTGAGACCCTGTTTCCAAATAAAATATAAAATAGGGCTGGGGGTATAGCCCGGAGGTAGAAAGCCTCTGGGTTCCAACCCCAGTACCACACAAAAAAATAAATAAATAAAAATAAAAATAAAATAGCACTGCTCATCACTCTTCCGGGTTGTTCTGTTACTTGTGCTAAGAGACAGATCATTGCGGTGGGTAAGAAGGCTGCTGGAGTCAGCAAGACCAAGTCTGTCCTGAAAGCTCAGAAAGTGAAATCAATATTATCTATAAACTTGCTACTTTAATCGGTGGCGGAGAGCCGCCATTCTGAAGAATTGATGGTCTCTATTGGTTATTTAACAGGCAAAGATGGGTGAGTGCTAACAATACTCTGTAAAAGCTTCACAGGAGAAGCAATGGTTTGTGAACTTGTGTGTGTGTGTGTGTGTGTGTGTGTGTGTGTGTGTGTGTATTTTATTACCTATTAAAATCACATTTTGAAAACAGAGCTTGGCCAAACAAGACAGGCAGTGTAGCAAGCCGAATGTATTAGTAAGTGTGTCTGAGTGTGCAGCTTTTAGAGCAGGTCCTCCTGGCACTCCAGAAACCTTAATGAATATTAGAACTGTAAATAGTGGGCACTCTTTGATGAGTTGTTCCAGGCCATAAAGTAAGGAAATGTAGACTTAATTCCTAGCCAAAGAGCTGCACAACTCTCAGCCCCAGTGAACCAACATTCCAGCGATCCAAAATACCTGGTTATTTTTATTTTGCCTTGTTTGCTTTCCTTTCTAGTTTGCACTAGAAAGGATTTTTAAATCCTTTCTAGATTTTTAAATCCTTTTAAATTCAAACTGATAGGATTTGGCAAGGACTTGGCAAGCTACTCTATCTGACTCTAGCATCTGGGAATTAGGTACGGGATGCCAAGTCCAAAGGGTCACTTTTATTCCTCTGGTGTGGATTTGTTTACATTTTGCGGTCAAATGCTCCCAGCTCAGGAGCTTTCAGTAGTGGTAGGAAAAAGGAGGTGATCTTAATCATTTAATCAATATTTAAACATACATTTTGACATATAATATCGGGTCCCCCAGCTCCTTGTGCCACATCAACATGGCATTTTGGTAAGATTTCTTCTAGCCATTAGAATGGAGTATTGAAGTGCAAAGCCTCGTACTATGGCTGTGAAGGTAAGTCAAGCTCTGAGTCTCCTCATATGTAAGATGGGGATATCCCTTGGAAGGCTGAAATAGGAAGATTGCAGGTTTGTGGTCAGGCATCATCAACTGACAGAGACCCTGTTTCAAAAATAAAGAACAGCTAGGCGTGGTGGCGCATGCTTGTAATTCCTGCGCTTGGGAGGCAGAGACAGGAGGATCGCACAGGTTCGAAGCCAGCCTCAGATAATTAGTGAGGCTCTCGGCAACTTAGTGAGACCCTGTTTCCAAATAAAAAGTATAAAAATAGGTCTGGGAGTGTAGCCCGGAGGTAGAAGGGTTTCCAGGAACCCCAGTACCACCAAAAAATAAATAAAGAAATAAAGAATAAGAATAAAAAGGGCTAGGGGGTGTGGTTTGAAGGTAGAATGGGCCCTGGGTTCTATCCCTAGTACCCCAAATATGTAGGTGATGGATAAATTGAGAGGTAGATAAAGATAAGGCTATATCATGTATCTCCCTGAATTACTGAGAGATTAAAAAGAGGGACAAGTATTTGCACATCTCTCTTTCCCGATTCCTGCAGGAATATGTGCGCCATTTGTATATTCACATTTCTCTGGAGCAAGAGTCCTTAGTGTGTAGCCAGCAGGTGTAGTCACAGATGTAAGGAGGTGTTGCCCACTGTGACCAGTGAAATGCCTGCCGTGGACCAGGTTTTGTGCCCAGTACTTCTTGTATGTGATTCTATTTCCTTATGACAATAGTGTTGTGGAGAAAGAGAGAGAGAGAGAGAGAGAGAGAGAGAGAGAGAGAGAAGAGAAGAGAAGAGAAGAGAAGAGAAGAGAAGAGACAGAGAGAGAGACAGAGAGAGAGAGGAAGAAGAAGAAGAAGAAGAAGAAGAAGAAGAAGAAGGGAGGGAGAGAGACAGAGAGAGAGAGGAGAGAGAGAGAGAAGGAGGGACAGAGGGAGGGAGAGAGAGACAGAGAGAGAGAGAGAGAAGGAGGGAGGGAGGGAGGGAGAGAGAGAGAGAGAGAGAGAGAGAGAGACAGAGAGAGAGAGGAGAGAGAGAGAGAAGGAGGGACAGAGGGAGGGAGAGAGAGACAGAGAGAGAGAGAGAGAAGGAGGGAGGGAGGGAGAGAGAGAGGAGAGAGAGAGAGAGAGAGAGAGAGAGAGAGAGAGAGAGAAAGAATGAAACTTAATATTCCTGTATTAAAAGCGCAGCAGAATAACATAACCACCTCACGAAGTTGGATTTTTAAAAATTTGTTGGGACATTAAAATGTGGCGAATTAATGTTGGAGAGCATAATCGAATCTTGTTAATTTCCTCCCTTCTTAGATATTTAGAAACAAGCTTCCTTGGCTTTTCATCTCATACTGAAATGTTTTGTACACAGTCAGGTCTTACTAATAGCACCGTGCAATGATCTTAAAATACAATTATGTATTTTATTAGTTCAAAATGTTAGCTAGAGCTGGGTGTGGCGGCACATGCTTACAACCCCGGTACTTGGGAGGCTGAGATAGGAGGATCACGGGTTTGTGGCCAGCCTCAGCTACTTAGGCCCTCTGCAACTTAGTGAGATCTTTTTTCAAAATAAAGAATAAAAAAGGGATGGGGGTGTATCTTAGAGGTAGAACACCCCTGGGTTCAATCCCCAGTAAGACACACACACACACACACACACACACACACACACACACACACACATTAGAAGGCTGAGACGGGAGGATTGTAGTTCATGCACAACCTCAGCTACTTAGTAAGACCCTTTGCAACTCAATAAGACCCTGTTTCAAAATAAAGAATAAAAAATAGGGCTGGGAGTGTAGCTCAAAGGTAGAATGCCCCTGGGTTTCATCCTCAGTACCACACAAAAAAGAAATATTAGGAAGCTGGAAAGGAGGTAGCAGACTATCAAAACCACACAACCATTACTTTCTCTTTTTGCCTTTATTGAGCTCTGAAAACAAGATATTGGATTCCAGATAAATACCATACCTGTAGCTTTCTTGTTGATTAAAGGGAAATCATACTGTGTGACCAAAATCAGATTCATGTGGCTTTGGTAAGGATTGAGCAGATAATGTCTGTATAGCCCTGGGAGAGTCGGGTCCTGCTGAGGGGTGACTTATTCCTAGGATGGTGGGTCCCTTACTTGAGAGAGTGGGATTACCTTCTCCAGAGTCTGTCAGCTTAAGGGTCAGGTCCTATAATCAGAAAACATCAAGACACAGCAAGGAGCTCTTAGCTCTTTGGAAGGGAGGGCTTCAGATGCTCTTGATATTGCAGAAAAATGGAGAGTGGGAGAAGACTGAAGAAATCCCCCCACCAAATCCCCTTCCAGCTCTCGCCCAAACACTTGACCCTGAGAGGGAGGGCTGAGCCTTGTGCAGTTAGGCAGATTTGAGTCTCAGCCTAATTGCCAGCCATGGGCATGGAGAAAAGAGCCCTCTGAATCTCAGTTTGAGCATCTGCTGTGTCCAGACTGGGCTACCGATGCATGCGGCATATGTTCTATATTACACTTATGTGCCGGCTGCGGGGACATGTTATAGCTGGGATATAGAATGTCCCCTGGCAAAGCTCGCATATGGACAATTCACATTTGTTCAGAGGTGAGTCGTGAGGGATCTAATCTCATCAGCAGATAAGTCCATTCATGAAGTAATCATTTGAGGGGATTCACTGGGTGGTCACGTGGGCAGGCGGGGCCTGGTTGAAGCATACGGGTCATTGGAGTGTGGTCTTGGAGACTCTATATGTCCACAGGCCTCCTCCTCTCTCCCTCTCCCTCTCTCTCTTTCTGGTCTCCATGATATGAGAGCAGCATCTGTCTACACATCTTGATGATGCTATTGCTGCTAATTATGTTTCAAAGCCAGCTCTTTGAACCCAAACCTCTGAAACCATCTTTCTTCTCCAGAGTCTGTCAGCTAAGGGTCAGGTCCTATAATCAGAAAACATCAAGACACAGCAAGGAGCTCTTAGCTCTTTGGAAGGGAGGGCTTCAGATGCTCTTGATATTTCAGAAAAATGGAGAGTGGGAGAGGACTGGAGAAATCCCCCCACCAAATCCCCTTCCAGCTCTCGCCCAAACACTTGACCCTGAGAGGGAGGGCTGAGCCTTGTGCAGTTAGGCAGATTTGAGTCTCAGCCTAATTGCCAGCCATGGGCATGGAGAAAAGAGCCCTCTGAATCTCAGTTTGAGCATCTGCTGTGTCCAGACTGGGCTACCGATGCATGCGGCATATGTTCTATATTACACTTATGTGCCGGCTGCGGGGACATGTTATAGCTGGGATATAGAATGTCCCCTGGCAAAGCTCGCATATGGACAATTCACATTTGTTCAGAGGTGAGTCGTGAGGGATCTAATCTCATCAGCAGATAAGTCCATTCATGAAGTAATCATTTGAGGGGATTCACTGGGTGGTCACGTGGGCAGGCGGGTCCTGTGTTAGATATTTAGATCACAGCGGCAGGAATGAGCACTGGAATGGGGCATAGAATCCAGAAAGGCCAGAGCATCAGAGAAAAAGGCAACGATGGAATGTCCCGCCCATTTTGGAACGCAATGCTACCCGGGGGAGATGAAACCAGAAAGAACACACAAGTAAAACAATTAGAAGTCGAGCGTGGTGGTGCAGGCCTGTCATCCCAGAGCTTGGGAGGCTGAGACAGGAGGATCACAGTTTCGAGGATAGCCTCATAAATTTAGTGAGGCCCTTCACAACTTAGTGAAATCTTGTTTCAAAATAAAAAATAAAATAGGGCTAGGGGAGTAGCTCAGAGGTAAAAAGCCCCTGGGTTCAGTCCCCAATACCAAATACTACTACTATGACAACAGTGATGACTACTACTACTAAATTCAGAAGGGAAGCTGTCCTAGAAAGGAAGCTATGCCTAAGGATATTATATTTAAGCTAAGACTAACAGACAAATTGGGGGAAGTCAGGCAAAAAGTGGGAGAGAAAAGTCTCCAAGCAGAGGTGGCAGCTTTGGGGATAGTCCTCAGGGAGGAAAAGCTTGATGGGTCACAGAAGCCAACAGACAGAATATGTCCAGAATGGCAACCCGACAGTCAAAGAGGTGGAGAAGAATGTCCTCTTCCCCACCTGACCACTGTCCTTACTACCTGAGGGACCACATGCCAAGTATCAGGCCGTTGTCCCTCAGTTAACCTTCAACTACCCTCTTCTTCTTTATCCTTAGCTTCTTTTTCTCCTTCTTTCTTCTACCACTAGCATCAACAACTACTGGTATTACAAATACATTACTGAAGTGACTGAAATAAACCATCGAGGAAAATCCACTGGCTTCAACTCTGCAAACAGCAGAGTTGGAAAGAGGAGCTCTGTCTCCAGTTTTCAGAGTCTGTGTTCCAATTAGCTTTAGAACTACGAGAAGATCCATTCTATTCCATTCATTCCATTCCATTCTATCCATCCACTCATCCATCGATCCATCCAACCATCTATTGATCCATCCATCCATCCATCCATCCATCCATCCATCCATCCATCCATCCATCCATTGATCAATCCATCCATCTATCCATCCATCCATTGATCCATCCATCCATCTATCCATCCATCCATTGATCGATCCATCCATCTATCCATCCATCCATCCATCCATCCATCCATCCATCCATCCATCCATCCACCCACCCATCCATCCATCCACCCATGTTGCCATGTCAATGGATGGACTATTGACTGATCCTGTCTTCTTTGCCCAGAAACACAGCATGGTTGCTGTAGCAACCTGAGTTCTCCATGTTTTTCCTGAATGTCTCACAAACTCAAACTTGCAAGTTCACTACCAATGCCGAGCAGGTGCTCTGTTTCCTCTTTCTCTTTCCACCCTCCCTCCCTCTTTTCCTTCCTTCCCCTTGCCTTCCTACTTCCCTTCCTCTTTTCATCCTTGATGGGGCTGAGGAATATAGAAGATGGACCTAGGGAGTCTTTAGTGTCCACTAAAGAGACAGCGCCTTTCTAACCTTGACCATGGCTGCTTCGAGAGGCCATGGGTATTGGCAAGAAGAAGGTGTGGGTCTCTTGCATATACATATTTATGTCAGTTCATAAAAAAAAATAGTGTCTCCTGCTAGAAGGTGAGCAAGACGGGGTAACTTTTTGGTATGCAACCAGGAGAAAATGAAAACTGAAGTGAAAGCTTTCTTATTCTAGTAGATGCTGCAATGAAAACAAGCAGCCTGGTGGGGTGTAAAGACAGCTGCACGTGTGCATGTATGTGTGCACATATGCATGTGTGTGCGTGTGTGTGTGTATTTCCTCGAGACTCTGGGCTCTGCGTGTTCCTCCTCAGCCAACACAGTGCCCCCTTTCTGGCAACACAAGTGTATAGCTCGACTTTGCAGAGACTGAAGGTGTGAAAGTCCATTTATGAATTTGCAAGGAATTATAAAATCTTCCCATTCTTTCCTTGAGTTTCTGGCTCACGCTCCAGCACATTCTCAGATAATCAGTGTCCTCACCCCTGGCCTGCTGTCGCCTCCCTCGAGTTCCCGAGACCCAAATAAATCTCCTGCAGTGAACCCTCATTTCTCTACTGTCTTGGGTGATCTATGGCTCTGTTCCCAACAACAACAAAAAATATTACTCTCAGAATGGATGAAATTAGCCAACAGGGAGTTCCTTTGTTAGCCTGATTAGAAATCCATGCAGGTGAAGGAGAAGAGAAGAATTGCCCTGCATCTTCTGGCTTAGTGAGTGCCCATAAACTCTCGCTACCCGGGGCAGGAATGATACCTGTGTACAGATACCAGCACCAAAGGTTTCCCCTTGGAAAGACACAGCAAGCAGCACCTCCTTGGAACTAATTGAACCAAACAAGAAATAGCCATGAAAGATGCTATTCATCTTTCTGGTTAATTTGCAAATTTGTAAGTCACAGTTGAATGCCAAAGGTTGGAGGAGGACAGGAAATAAGAGACTGATTAATGTCTCTTGCAGGAATTCTCAGTCAGAGCGGAGTCAGAGGAAGACTCATCTCCCCAGGCCTGCCACGCAACCCCAGGCATGAAGGATCCCTCACAAGGCACCGGAGAAGGAGGAGAATTGAGACCTTGGGATCAAGTAGTGATGCTTGCGTTACCAGGAAGCTGGGTGTCATCACAACCAGGTCTCCCAGGGACGAAGCTTTGATTTTAGCACTGGCCCACCTCACAGTGTGGATATTTCCACCGTGCCCAATTCCAGATTCCCAACATGGCACCTCTAAACTTGAACTGGGAAGAGATGTGTTCAGTCTTTAGTGCTCCAGCATACCGCTGCCACCGAGGGATATCCCTGGGAGAAGAACCACCCCTTGCTTTGAGCTTATTCCCACCAGGGACAATTATCTATTCTTTCATCCATTTTTTTTTTTACCTAACTGCATATTTGTTTAGCTGGTTAGTTATTGCAGCGAAGGCAGCTGGAGCCCTTTCTATACCCTCTCCGTCTAGCCCAGAGGCCACCTGTGGCTTCAGGGGTACAGCCTTAGCTCATATGCACCCACGGCTTTCTCCCTCACACTCTGAGTCTTCTGGCACACCAGGCAGAAGAGCGAGGTAGCATCCTCCAGTGTCAGCCCTTTGGCCACTCCCAACATCGGTACAAACTGGAGGGAGAGAACATTGTACCTGCAACTTTGTTCTCGGGGAACAACTTCACGGCGCATCTGATAACAGTGTCTTTGAGACCATCGTGAGCGCCCAGCCAGCTGCTCCCTGCTCCAGTCCCCACTGTATTGTAGTTGGTTGCCTCCTGTTACCTCCCAAATGGACTTCCTGAACCACAGCTCTGGGCTCGGGGCTTGCTTTGGGGAAAGGCAACTGAGACGATTAGCAGACACAGATGGGATCAGTATCTACTGCTTCCTGGGTGCTACCATGAAACCTAGGATACTATCAACAAGAAAAGCCGCCTTCCCAGGGCGCCCTTGTCCTTCTGTTGCTAGTTGCAGCCTCTGCTGCTCGCTCTAACCTGCTTAACTCCTGGCTGCGAGATCTCTATGCATTTTGCCTCCTTTGCCTGAACCCCTCTTCCTCTTCTGCTGCACCTAGGGGCCCCGCCCATCCCTCCTTTTTTCTTTTGAGATGGGACATCTTTGCTGACTGCACCATCTAAAGTAGGCTCCTGTCGGGCATTGGTGGTGCACGCTTGTAATCCCAGTACTTGAGAAGCTGAGATAGGAGGATTACAGGTTCAAGACCAGCCTCAGCAATTTAGTGAGACCCTCAGCAACTCAGGGAGACCCTGTTTTAAATAGAAAAGTAAGCCCGGTGTGGTGGCGTACACTTGTAATCCCAGCATTTGGGAGGCTGGGACAGGAGGATCGTGGTTCGCGGACAGCCTCAGCTACTTAGTGAGGCCCCCCTGCAACTCAGTGAGACCCAGTTTCAAAATAAAGAATAAAAAATAGGGCAGGGGGTATAGCTTGGAGGTTGAATGCCCCTAGGTTCCATGCCCAGACCCACAATAGATAAATAAATAAATAAATAAATAAATAAATAAATAAATAAATAAGTAAAAATAAAAAATAAAATAAAATAGAAAAGTAAAAGAGCTCGGGGTAGTAGTTCAGAGGTGGAATACCTCTGGACACACTTTGGAAAATTCACAGCTAGGTGGTTGTGGGTATTGATGATGTCGGGGCCAGATCTCTTTGGCACTTGTTTTGTTTTGGCCTCATGGTCACAAAATGGTCATGCTGGCCACTTTAAGCTGTATAGGAGGATAAGAAGTAAACATTCTGCTTTCGTGAGTTGCAGAGGAAAGGGGCAGAGGGTCAGGAATGGCTAGTAGGTCAGCCAGTCTCCAATGTCTGCCAGGGAAACAAGGGAGAAGGAAGCAGACGGGACCAAGCCTTTTAAAAGAAAGTCATCATAGAACTGCGCTCCATTAAGATGACTGTCTACAATGCACCAATAAAAAGGTAAAAAAAATTTTAAATTAAAATTAAAAAATAAATAAATGAAAGTCATCACGGGCAAGCCCATCTGGCATCTGCCTTTCCTTATCCCTGGACAGGGCTGACAGAGTCTCGTTCATGCCTTACAGACAACAGGGTTAAGTTTAACGCTTGCCCTTGGGTTGAATTTGAATGTGTGCGTGAGTTTTATTTTCCCACATAAAATTAACACAAATATCTTGAATAAAACGCATGGATGAAATAATAAAAATGGCCGGGCGTGGTGGCGCATGCTTGTAATCCCCGCGCTTGGGAGGCGGAGACAGGAGGATCGCGCAGGTTCGAAGCCAGCCGCGCGCGCTGGTTTAGGAGACCCTGTTTCCAAAATGAAAATGTAAAAATAGGTCTGGGAGTGTAGGGGCTTCCAGGAACCCCAGTACCACCAAAAAAAAAAAAAAAAAAAAAAGAAATAATAAAAATGACCCAGAAACCATTTCAAGGCCCAAGAAAAACAGAGTAAAGGAATGTTTCGGCCAATGGTCTATTACGCGGTGGTTATAAAAACTGAAGAGCCGTCTAGAGAGCAGAAAGTGGTAAAGATCTTTTGTAAAGCAAAAGGGGAGGGGAGGCATCGCCAAGTATAGCCTACCTGCATTGCTTTTTTGTAAAAGAAAATATAGACGCGCATATATATGTTTTGATAAACCCCAGAAAGATCTAGAGCAGTAGCTCTGAAGAATTATTTGTTGTTACCATAGAGGAGGAGAATCTGCAGTCAGAATATGTTTCCAAAAATTTTTGGTATTATACTGATTTTTCCCAATAATCACATGTAGCTTTTGTAACTAAAAAAAAAAAAAAAAAAAAAAAAAAAAAAAAAAAAAAAAAAATTTACTTTCTTAGCTGGGCCTGGTGGCACACGCCTGTAATCCCAGAAGTTAGGAGGCTGATTTAAGACGATCACAGATTTGAGGCCGGCCTCAGCAATTTGACAAGACCCTCAGTGAATTAGAAAGACCCCATTTCAAAATAGAAAGGGCTGGGGGTATATCAGATGTGAAAAACCCCCAGGGTTCATTCCCCAATACCAAAATAAAAAATAAATTATTTCCTTAAAATTGCCAGTGTAGACAATCCCTAGGTAACTTGGGTAAAGGAAATTCAGGCTTATCACTAGATGGCTCTGCTATTTTTAACTTTTATTAGAATTTTAAAAAGTCAAAGGAATCCATGCCCTTTTTGGAATTAATAACTTTTAAAATATTTATATTTACAGAGACCATAAGTAGAACATTTTTTTTTGGTCTGTTTACTTAGTAAAATATTTTGGCAAAGTCACTCTTGAGAAATAAGATAAACATATTCAAAATATACCATGGGAACAGATGGCCTAAATACAGCGTCAATCATGAATAGAGCAAAAAGTGCCATCTCCTGTCATCGGACTGAATAAGATAATGACTTGCAAATGAGTCAACTCCAATTCTCTCCTATCTGTCAGGGTGGAATAAAAGGTTAATATGAAATTCAACCGAGTTTTTCACTCAGAGCTGACAATATTCCATGATGCCTGATTAAAGAGTCTTGTGAATTAATTTCGTGCCTACCATCATGTTTTTGAACTCAACATTATTCCTACGTAAGTTTGTGGTGCAGACTTCTTGACTTGGGATAGAGTTTCGGCGCATGCCCGGAGGCTCCTGCATGGTGGTGTTGGGAGGTGGTGGGACCTTTAAGAGGTGGAGCCTGATGGGAGGTGAGCTGGTCTTTGGAGCATTGCCCTTAGGAGGTATTGCAGTCAGTCGTCTAGTGGGACCCTGGTAAGTTCTCACGAGATCATTGTTAAAATAGAGCGAGGCTGCTGGGCGTGGTGGAGCACGTTTATAATCCCAGCACTGGGGAGGCTGAGACAGGAGGATCACGGTTCGTGGACAGCCTCAGCTATTTAGTGAGGCCCTCTGAAACTCAGTGAGACCCTGTTTCAAAATAAAGAATAAAAAAATAGGGCTGAGGATGTAGCTCAGAGGTAGAATGCCCCTGGTTTCCATCCTCAGTATATGGAGAGATAGAGAGAGAGATAGATAGAGAGAGAGAGAGAGAGAGAGAGAGAGAGAGAGAGAGAGAGAGACTGCCTTCATCTAGCTTCCTACCTTGCCCTGTGACATCCAGTTTTCATGTGTGTTCCTGCTACGATGCCACCCATGCCGTGACAGAGCAGGGGGTGGGGTGGTCCTTATCTCTTCCATGGTGTATGAAATTCCAGCTTCCCCAGCTATGAGCTAGATAAACCTCTTTTCTCATACAATCCCAGCCTCAGGTAACTTGTCATAGCAATGTAAAACAGGTGGATACACCTCCCATCACTGTATCTTAGCCCATTGGAGACAATCGCTGTGATTAATATCTTGACTTTATATTTCTTCTTGATAGGAAATAGAACAAGATTAGCTCAGGGCGCACAGCCACTGCTCTGCAGTTCAAAAATGTGCTTTGGCACAAAGTATTCCTTGTCGAAAACCATGCTTTTGCGATAATGTAAAACCTTTTTTTTTATTCTTATTTATTTTTTTAGCTGAAGATAAGTCACAACTTTCAAGCAGCCGCTCACGTTAATATTTGGAGTAGGCCTCAGATGATCATGTCTACTATTTTCTGGATAAAACACATTCCAGTTGGTATTCAGCTCTGATTGAAATCAGGGCCCTTGACATATCTTCTTTTTCTTTTGTAAATTTTAGTTACAATTTTTTTTTTTTGGTGCAACTGTACTTTGCGATGCAGTTCAGGGTGATAGAGGCATCCACACCTGACCGCTTGAGCCTCCCCCAGTCCTCACCCCACACCCTCTCCCTCCCCACCTACCCAGGGATTGGCTTTGATGAGTTTATGTACGCACACCATACCCATTGGCATATCTTCTTTAGCCTTTAAATATTTCATTGAGTAGAGTTGTGTTTATACCCATAAAGCAATTTAGAATACCACAGGGTTATTCAGGGGAAAATATTGATCCATAATCAATTGACTGCATTCAATTAACGTCTTTCGGTAGACAAGAGGAGTCATTCAACAGAGAAGTTTGGCCTATTCCCCCCTTTCATTTTCTTATAATAAAGCGCAGGATCTCAATAACAGAACGGCACACATTGACGTTAGCTGGGGGAGCTTTTTGGTGCTTTCCCACTACATTAAATAAAACCCAGGGCTTTATGGACTATAGGTGGAGACTGTAAACAGACCTCATATTTAAGCTCGTGAACCTGGATTAAATATAGAGCCACTTAGTGTCAGAGAAATCTTGGAACAGGCAAATAACCATGCCAGAGACTTAGCATCCTTCTACACCCTGCGTCCTCGGAGGACCTCGTGGGCCACTCAACTCCTGTACTTTTACGTACCACCAGACATGGAGTCGTTTTGGTCACTCTTATTCTTGACCCGGGAAGTCATTGTTTGAATCTCTATGCTGCCTCATCATCAAATCACCCTCTAACCATAAGGATCTTGCTGCAGTGTGCTGTTTTGATTGTTGAATGGCAAAGGAACAGACCTAACAGAGGCAGTTAAAAGGTAATGTGTGTGATATCGTTCAGACTGAAAAACCCTCAAAATACCGGAGCAGAAGATCCAGAGAAGCCAGGCTTGCGTCTATGCTGAAGCAGGGCTGTGTGCCTGTAATGGTCATAATCAGAGTATTAGTTGAAGTATCTGCTGGCTCCGTTTGAAGGCAGCAAGGCACCAGGGATTCTGCAGGCTCTGTTCATTGAAACCTCCTAAATTTGTGAGGAAAGTACTATTATTATCCCACTGTGGGGCTAGAAGAATCATGGCTTAGAGGGGCTAAGCGATGGGTCCCAGACAACACGGATGGAGAATGCTGGTTTAAACCCAGGAGTCAGTGTGATACTAAGACAAGCAACTGAACACAGATCTAATTGGCCGCTGTTGGAGGCTACGACTGAACCAGCTCATTGGAAAAGGCAAAGAACAATCATTTATCTTGCCTGTCTGCCTGCCTGCCTTCCTTCCTTCCTTCCTTCCTTCCTTCCCTCCTCCTCTTCCTGTTCTTCCTCCTCCTCTTCCTCCTCCTCTTCTTCTTCCTCTTCCTCCTCCTCCTCCTCCTCCTCCTCCTCCTCCTCCTCCTCCTCCTCCTCCTCCTCCTCCTCCTCCTCCTCCTCCTCTTCTTCTTCTTCTTCTTCTTCTTCTTCTTCTTCTTCTTCTTCTCCTTCTTCTCCTTCTTCTCCTTCTTCTCCTTCTCCTCCTCCTCCTCCTCCTCTTCCTCCTCCTCCTTTTCCTCCTTCTTTCTCTCTCCTCTCTCTCTCTCTCTCTGCTCTGGGATTCAAACCAGGGGCATTGTACCTCTGAGCTACACTCCCAGCCTGCTCGCTCACTCTATCTATCTATCTATCTATCTATCATCTATCTATCATCTATCTATCTAATCATTTTTGAAACAGGGTCTTGCTAACTTGCTGAGTCTAGCCTGAAACCTGCCAACATCATGTCTCCATCTCCCAAGTGCTGGGATTACGGACGTGACTCACTACGCCCACCTTGTTTTCAATGTGTTTGAGAGATGCATTCCAGCTTATTTCAGGAGAAATGATGCTTGCCTCTGGAGAGCGTAAGGTGGGTGTGTGGCAGCGTAACAGCAACCACTTTGGCTGTAGATTATTGTTGGAGTCAGACAATGAGAAAGTAGGAGACTCTTTGTATTATTCTCTCTCTCTCCCCCTCTCTCCCCTCTCTCTTTTTTTCTGTACCGAGGATTGAATCCAGGGGCATTCTACTTCCAAGCTATACCCCCAAATCTAATTTTTCTTTTCTTTTCTTTTCTTTTTTTTTGAATCAGGGTCTTGCTATGTAGATGAGAGTCTCACTACTTGTTGAGGCTGGCCGAGAATCTGCGATCCTCCTACCTCAGCCTCTCAAGTACTGGGGTCGCAGGAGTGCATCCCCACACCTGGCTGTTCTGTCTCTTTAAGTGTCCAAAGTTCCTCTCATTAATAGATTTTATTTTGTGGTACTGGGGGTGGAACCCAGGGGCATTCTACCTCTGAGCAACACCCCCAGCCCTATTTTTCAGTCATTTTATTTTATTTTATTTTATTTTTGCGGGTCTGGGGCTGGAACCCAGGAGCATTCGACCTTCGAGCTACACCTCCTGCCCTATTTTTTTTTTCTTTATTTTGAAACAGGGTCTCACTGAGTCACAAAGGGCCTCACTAAGTAGCAGAGTTTTGCTTTGAACCTGCGCAATCCTCCCGTCTCAGCCTCCCAAATGCTGGGATTACGAGCATGTGCCACTACGCCCGGCATCATTAATAGATTTTGAAAACTGAGATCATATTATAAAGCCATCTATATTGGAGCATATAGGTAGAGAAAAAAATCAATATATCTCTTTCATTGAATAAACATGTAAAGAGTTCTCATGTTTTTAGGGGATAAAACCATAACCTTCATACCTCTATGAAGAAAATAAATCCAATGAAAATAATTAAAAAATGTACCAGAGAGGAATACTTTTTAAAGTAAGGCAGTCTAAATGTGTTCTCTATTATGATAGCACAGCACTTAGAAGAAAATTTATTCTCTGTGACAAAAATGTGCTCTCTTCATAATCCTTTATTGATTGTTCTAAGGGGCATTTAGTTCTGCCTCGTTATGAGAGCAGGAGCTTTTGCTCATTAGGTTTTAATGAGATGAAAGGTCATCATAGCCTAAAGCCCTATACCTGCCATGTAAGTGGCACGATTTCCTCAGCAATCTGAGCAAAACACCCGCCATCTTCCAATAATGACTTCCTACTGATTGAATCCAAGAGGCAATAAGCTATATCAAATTGCTTAAGATTTAATATACCGGTTTTAGTTGCTGAGCATTAATGATAAGTCTTAAATATTATCCCACTAACTACTCCAGCCCTGCAGAGGGGACGGCACACAGGGAACCACCGAATGACCTGTTATAAACAGAGAGAGGGACTCTTTCTAAATGGAGAATCCTCAGAAGAATGGGAATGAACTCACCATTTGATCCAGCAATACCACTTCTGGGTATCTACCCAAAAGATAGGAAACCAAACTACCAAACTAATGCATGTGTATCTATGTTCATAGCTGCACAATTCACCATAGCCAAACTATGGAACCACCCAAGATGTCCATCAACAGATGAATGGATTACAAAACTGTGGGATATGTACACAGTAGAATTTTACTCAGCCCTAAAAAAACACAATTGCAGCACTTACAGGGAAATGGGTGGAAATGGAGGACATTATGCTAAGTGAGATTAGTCAGTCACAAAAAATAAAAAAATTGGATGCTTTCCCTAATATGTGGAAGCTAGGGAGAAATGGGTCATAGGAGGAATTCTAGATGAAGAGGATATTCTATAGATGAGAAAATAAGATGACCTAACAGGGATGAGAGGGGGGGAAGAGGGAAATTCTCTAATGCACATGTCGTATTTTAACAAACATATCAGTGTCAATCACCAAGCCAAACATGAGAAGGAGGGAGGGGGAGGAAATGGGGTGGGAATTGGGGAAGGGCTAATTGGGTGATGGGTATATGTATGCCTCCGCCATCTGGTACCCAACTAAAATGTATGAGTACAATGCACCAATAAAAATTGTTTAAAAATATGAGCTTCGGATTCTCAGACCAAGTGCCTATCACGTCACAACCAGCAAAGTTCAAATTAGAGTCAATTGACTTATTAATAAAGAACAATTATAAAAAGAAAAGAAAAGAAAAAAAAAGTCGAGTGTGGTGGCTTATATCCATAATCCCAGCACTTGGGAGGCAGAGATGCAGGCTGAGCCAGCCTCAGCAACTTTGGGAGACCCTGTTTCAAAATGAAAATTAAAAATAGGGATGGGGGTATAGCTCAGAGGTAGGATGCCCCTGGGTTCCATCCCTAGTATCACAAAAGCAAATAAACAAGAAACCGTACATTATTCCACAAGAATGAATTTGGCCGGGCGTGGTGGCGCACGCTTGTCATCCCCGCGCTTGGGAGGCGGAGACAGGAGGATCGCACAGGTTGGAAGCCAGCCGCGCACGCTGGCTTAGGGAGACCCTGTTTCCAAATAAAACTATAAAATAAGTCTGGGAGTGTAGCCTGGAGGTAGAAGGGTTTCCAGGAACCCCAGTACCACCAAAAACAACAACAACAACAACAACAACAACAACAACAACAACAACCAAAACAAAATAAAACAAAATAAAACAAAAAAGAATGAATTTTCAGGATTGGAGGAAATTGGCTGATGTCAGGGTCGAAACACACGGGGAAAGTGCCTGGAGAACAGTAATGACTCAAAAACTATGTGCTTAGTGAAGATGATGGACAATTCTCCTAAGAGACAAGAAAGAGGGATTGGACAGGGCTCCGGGAGTTATATCACATTGGAAAGGAAGAAAATTATTGAGGGCCCTAAGGGGCAAAAATCTTAATCTTCTTAGTGAATGAGAAAGCGGGACCCAGTGATGAAGGCAGGTGACAGAGGAGAGTAGGGATGTGAGGAATGCCAGGGAAAGGCCGGGATGTGTCCCTCAGCGAATCAAAATGAAGCTAGAACCGTCAAGAGGCACAACGCCGAGACACCGTGGTCCTTGCTTGGTTGGGGGCCCTCCGAGACGGAAGGCGCCTCTGGGTTCTTCGTCCCCCAAACTCTGAAAGGGTCTAAGTGAAATGTCTGTGAATTGTTTTCCTCAATAAAGACAAATAAACCCAGAAGAAATCTATCAGGGAGGCGGCAGAAGACACGTTAATATTAATATTACAGTCACTATTAGTATTACAATGCCCACTCGTTAATATTAATAAAACAGAGAGGCTTGGTGGGCTGGAGCTCTCGTGTCATTCCAGGACTCGGGAGGCTGAGACAGGAGGATCACAGGTTTGGGGCCAGCCTCAGAAACTTAACCCAGACCTTGTTTCCAAATTAAAAAAAAAAAAAGAGTTGAGGCTGTTGTATAGGGTTAGAATGCTCTGGGTTTAATCTCCAGAGGGGGGGCCCCCCAAATAGGATAAAATTTATAAGTTTATGTACAAGTGGATAGAGAGGTCCAACAAGTGAGGTTAAGGTAAGAGTCTAAAAGAAGACAAGTGGACTTTGATATAACATATAAAGGGATTCACATAGTATACCGGGAGAAAAGGAGACAGAAGCACTGTGTCAAAGATACACGCCGGGCGTGGTGGCGCACGCTTGTAATCCCTGAGCTTGGGAGGCGGAGACAGGAGGATCGCGCAGGTTCGAAGCCAGCCGTGCTGGCATAAGAGACCCTGTTTCAAAAATATAAAATAGGTCTGGGAGTGTAGCCCGGAGGAAGAAGGGCTTCCAGGAACCCCAGTACCACCAAAAAAAAAAAAAAAAAAAAAAAAAAAAAACAAAAAAACCGACAAAAGTCAGAAAAATTAAGGCAACATAAATATATGCCATAGAAAAAAATTCTCTGCATAAACATCTAAAAATTAGCCAGGGGTGGTGGTGTATCCTTGCAATCCCAATATTCAGGAGGCTAAAACAGGAGGATTACAAGTTTGGGGTCAGCCTCAGCAACTTAGTGAAACCCTATTTTAAAATACTTTTAAAAAGGGCTGGGGGTGTAGGTAGAATGCTGGGTCAATTCCCAGCACCCTTCCAAGGAAGAAAGGAAGGGAGGGAGGGAGAGAGGAGGGAGGAAGGATGGAAGGAAAGAGAGAAATATATATATGTGTGTGTGTGTGTGTGTGTGTGTGTGTGTGTGTGTGTGTATGTAGACTTGGTGGATATTCAGAGGCCCCTTGGGTACCCTAATTGATTAACTCAGAGATCTAAGGACCTCAGGATGGGAACCGCTGCTCTTATAGAGAAGCAGAACCTATCAGCGCCAGAGCTGGTGACGGATTATAATTGCTTCTCTTTGAGATTGGCCCCCTACTTGCATTCACAACTATGTTTTGGGGAACTGACCTTCTCTCTCTCTCTCTCTCTCTCTCTCTCTCTCTCTCTCTCTCTCTCTCTCTCCCCTCTTTCTCTCTCTCTCTTTCTTCCTTTCTTCCTTCTTTCTTTCTTTCTGTTTGTGGAACTGGAGATTGAATCTAGAGCTATTCTACCTCTGAGCTACACCTCCAGATCTTTTTATAATTTTTATTTTAGAACAGGATTTCACTAAGTTGTTAAAGGTCTCACTAAGTTGCTGAGGCTGGCTTTGAACCTGCGATCCTCCTGCCTCCGCTTCCCAAGTACTGGGATTACAGGTGTGTGTCACCAGCTTTAATATCTTTAAAGCTGTGATACCCAGCTTAATATCCTTTCTAAAATACTTTCCAGGTTTAACCCTCTCACCTAAGTTTCTGATTCTGAATTCTCCAGTTTTTTCCAATATTTAACACACATTATTTCCTTTAGAGTTTGTCAGTATCTGATTCCTTTTAAAAAAATTATTTAAAAAATAAAAAATTTTAAAAGGAATTTAAAATTCCTTTTAAAAAAATTATTTCCCTGT
The DNA here is from genome assembly GCF_963383645.1 of Muscardinus avellanarius. Classification (NCBI taxonomy): domain Eukaryota; kingdom Metazoa; phylum Chordata; class Mammalia; order Rodentia; family Gliridae; genus Muscardinus; species Muscardinus avellanarius. Next base: position 47,957,452 of record NC_137804.1, on the reverse strand, counting down.
GTACCAAAATGCCATTGGTGAAAGATAAAAATTCAGGATCTCTCTATTTTTTTTAGTTGGCCTGCTGTTTTAGGAGGGTGCTAACCTGAATGGAAGCCACTTCTCCTAAGAGGTATAGTTGAAAAGGCCCCACAATAAGATGCCTGTCTGGACCTCATTCCCTGGGTCACAGAAGAATGTGGCAACCCCCTTCTGAGAGCCCTGTCAACACATATGAGTCCTCTTAGCTAGGCGTGGCACTGAGTTGATCTCTGATGTTATGACCTGGTCTCTGAGGGACGTGCAGGACAGAAGGTCCCCAGGGCACTGCTGGAGTCAAACTTTCACTATTTTGCCTCGGGCGCTGGTTCTGGACGCTCACGCCAAATCACTTTCCCACACAGGAGACCAAAAGCGATGCCCAAGGGGCTGACTGAAAGCCTCACAGCCTTCTGGTGTTTTCTCTTTCTTAGCAGAGACTGGCCAGGAATGTCTGTCCTAATGGGTGCGCTCAGAAGTCCTCCAGATGTAGTTCTCCAATCTAAGGTTTCCATTGCTGCCTGGTCCTCATAGGTGTACGAGGATGCCCTCCTTTGAAAGAGATAAGCCTCTGCTCCTTTTAATCCAGGTGCCACCGAGGAAGGGCTCCTTTCCACGGCATCTGTCACCAATGACTAGGTAACTGGTACCCCACATTCTGGAAATAAAGTGTAACTCTTTGACCTGGAATAAAGTATAAACTCACGCAGCTGAATCCACAGTTCTGCTTAATAGACAGCACTTCCTGGGGGCCGCCGTTTTCGAATGCATTCTATCTGAAGTAGGTATACTTTGTCTCTTAAAGGATGACTGTCTTCTAAATGTTAATATTTATTGGCTGAATACTAAGTGTCAGACATTGTGTAGGTGGTGTGTGTGTGTGTGTGTGTGTGTGTGTGTGTGTGTGTGTGTGTGAATAGCTGCAGCTCTTTTGAGCTCAAAGTCTGGTACAAGTGCCAAGTAACAAATGAATAAACACATATAAAGACGTGATAAAGGAAATTGAGGTACAGGAAATATATAGTTGATAGTTGATAGGAGGTATGTAGTAGAGAATACTGGTAGCAATGGAGTCTTCTTGTATAAGTAGGAGAGTTTTCTAGGAGGAAGAGTACTTGGTCCCACAAGACCCAGAAGGACTTTAAGAAGAGTTGGGAGATGCATAAAGAGAGAAATCAAGGCAAACAATTTGGAGAAGGATAAGAACTTGGCTTGTTTGAAGAAATGAAAAAAAAAGTGTCTTAGCAAGAGTGGACAAGGAAGGAAAGAACCCATTATGAGCCAGGCATGGTGGTGCACGCTTGTAATCCTGGCATTCGGGAGGCTGAGACAGAAAGATGGTGGTTTGCGGACAGCCTCAGCTACTTAGTGAGGCCCTCTGCAACTCGATGAGACCCTGTTTTAAAATAAAGAATAAAAAAATAGGGCTGGGGGTGTAGCTCAGAGGTAGAATGCCCCGGGTTCCATCTCTAGTACAACACACATGCAAAATAAAGATCCATCAGTCGAGATTGTAGTAGAGGCCAAGTGGTTCCTCCCAGGAGTCTAGATGTACCACACAAGATCTGTTTGCTATTTATTTAGGATTCACTGCATAGTAATTATCACCAGTAGAACACTCACAATCAAAAGAACAACTGACCCAGGTGTGATGGCGCACGCTTGTCATCCCAGCATTTGGGAGTTTAAGACAGGAGGATCACAGACTCCCAGACAGCTTCGGCTACTTAGTGAGGCCCTTTGCAACTCAATGAGACCCTGTTTCAAAATAAAGAATAATATAAAAAAAAATAAGGCTGGGGGTGTAGTGTGGAGGTAGAATGCCCCTGGGTTCCATGCCTAGTACTGCAAAACCTAAACCAAAAATTGGTGCTTCAAAAAAACAAAAACAAGCCGGGCGTGGTGGCGCACGCTTGTAATCCTGGGAGGCAGACACAGGAGGATCGCGCAGGTTCGAAGCCAGCCGCGCGCGCTGGCTTAGGAGACCCTGTTTCCAAATAAAAATGTAAAAATAGGTCTGGGAGTGTAGCCCGGAGGTAGAAGGGCTTCCAGGAACCCCAGTACCACCAAAAAAACCCCAAAACAAACAAAAAACAAAACAAAAGCAAAGCAAAACCAAAAAACTGGTGCTTCAAAAACATTCACTGTACACCAGGCCCTGTTTTCTATCCACTATCTGAGATGGTCTCCTCCCACCCCCGTGCATGCCAGAGAGGCACTGCCCTCGTTCTGTAGTTAAGAGAACCCGAGGTTCCTCCCAGGGCAGCATCTCAAATGTCGCCCAAGTGCGCAAGTGACAGCTTGCATCTGAACCCTGGGCCACCGGGTGCGAGTTCTTAGTCAAATCCGGAGACACCCTCTCTCCCTTGACCTTCACTGGCACCTAGAGGCCTTTGGAGGTGAGCGGAGCCTGCCTCCGGCTGAGCGTGTCCAGGGACCCGGGCTCCGTCTGATCTCACTGAGCCTCCCCATTGAGTTTGGCAGATGCTGGGATGAGATCCAAATCCCTAACAAAACCAGCGGTTTGGGAGGAAGAGGATTAGAAGAGACATTTTGATGCTGAGCCAGAACGGGGCCGGAACAAAGATGTCAGAAGGCGTCGGGCTTGCTCAGGTCAAAGGAGGAAGCGGCTGCATTTGGCTCTTAGGTTTCGGTTGCTGTATTTGTGTTGAGGGAAAGAGGTGGTCGCTAAATGCCAGGGAGGAGGAGAAAGAGCTGGGTATGTAAAACCTGTCTAACAGGAAGCAGATTTCTTTTCTTCTCTCTTTCTCCTCCTCCTCCTCCTCCTCCTCCTCCTCCTCCTCCTCCTCCTCCTCCTCCTCCTCCTCTTCTTCTCCTTTATTTATTTATTTATTTATTTATTTATTTATTTTTGGTGGTACTGGGGTTCCTGGAAGCCCTTCTACCTCCGGGCTACACTCCCAGACCTATTTTTACATTTTTATTTGGAAACAGGGTCTCCTAAGCCAGCGCGCGTGGCTGGCTTCGAACCTGCGTGATCCTCCTGTCTCCGCCTCCCAAGCGCGGGGATTACAAGCGTGCGTCACCACACCCGGCTCTTCTTCTTTTTTTTGTACTGGGGATTGAACCCAGGAACATTCTACCTTGAAGCTACACCCCCAGGCTCTTATTTATTTATTTATTTATTTTTGGTGGTACTGGGTTTCCTGGAAACCCTTCTACCTCTGGGCTACACTCCCAGATACCTATTTTTTATATATATTTTTATCTGAAAACAGGGTCTCTTGCTGGTTTCGAATCTGCACGATTCTCCTGTCTCTGACTTCCAAGTGCGGGAATTACAAGTGTGCACCACCATGCCCAGCTATTATTTATTTATTTATTTATTTTTTATTTTTGTGGTACTGGGAGTTGAACCCAGAGGCTTTTCTACCTCCCAGACCTATTTTATATTTTGTTAGGAAATGGTCTCACTAAGTTGCTGAGAGCCTTACTAAGCAGCTGAGGCTGGCTTCAAACCTGTGCGATCCTCCTGTCTCAGCCTCCCAAGTGCTGGGATTACAAGCATGCGCCACCACGCTCGGCCCAAGCCCCTCTTTTACATTTTTATTTTGATAAAGGGTCAGAAACGAATACATGTTCCCTGCTCTTTCTTCCTTCTATAGAGAAAACCTGTCTCATTTGGTCAGCTTCTACTGGACCCTTTCCACTAAATAATTTGCACATTTTGCCTTTTCTAATGAGAGTATAAACTCTTGAGGGGATAAACTAGGCTTTATACATATCTATGCATGAACACAGGACTGGCACATAGATGGCTATTTATCCATCCATCCATCCATCCATCCATCCATCCATCCATCCTTTTGCTCACTTGTTCTCTCAACATTTATTATTTTTTGAGTGTCTGATGCTCATTGGACAATGCTCTGTTCAGTTACTGCACTAAAAAGCAAAAGCAGAGAGGCTTCCTGGCCTGAAGCAGTGTACAGTTTGACAGAGGAGCCTGACATGGACTCAGTAACCATGAAGATAGCTTGAGTGGTCTGACAGATGTATAAAAACAAATGAAGGGCAGCCAGGTGGAAGCCTATTCTGGCAACGAGAACGGCATCTAAAGGCTCCATGGGAAGAGGGAACCTGGAGTGGCTGAGGGTCTGGGCTTGGAGGGAGCAGCAAGGATGCAGATGAGGGCTCAATGCTACAGCATCTTACTGACCTTTAATCTGACCACAAAGGGACTTTACTGGAGCATGCTATGCAGGGGAGTTTGAGGAGGGAACTTGAACTGAGAAATGTCCACTTTTGTTCCTCTATGACAAATAGCCTGGGGGAGGACGTGGGTAGGAGAAGAGAGACACACAGTGAGAATTTTTATAGGAGGTTGCAAGGGAGAGAGAGGTTAGGGTGGGCATAGAGAGAAGTGGACAGATTGAAGGATATTTTGGAGAAAAATTAACGAGGTTTAGTGCTGAATTGGGTGATGGTGGGAAGGGAGGTGTCAGGGAGGACTCTGCCGGAGGAGGGAATGCAGCACTTTCCTAGAACTTGGCATAATGGGAATCATTTGGCAGGAACTTAAGAGCATATAAAGTCTAGAAAAAAAAAACAAAAAAAACGCTGGATCCGTTCAGAGTTTAAGAACTCTATTTCCATCCTGGCCATGTAAGCATTAGGCTGTGTGAACCTGACAAATCACAGAAACCCTGCTTCTTGAAAGGACAAGGACAGGGTGTGTTCATTTCAAGTCACCCCTCCATGCCAGTCTGGTATGGAGCTGTATTTCTATTTTCTGTGTTTCTATATTTCTAATAAGCTTCTTTAAATCTTAAAAAAAAAAAAAAGAACAAGGACAGTCATCTTCACCCAGGGGGACATTTGATGAAATTGGAGATTTAAGTCAACGTAACAGGTTTTTGTTGAATATCTACCCTGCCCTTAGGTTATTGAAGGGCAGGGTAGATATTGGAGACTGGAAAGTCCAAGAGAACAGCTTCTTGATGCTTCTGGAGGTCAAGCTTTGTTGGAACAGACCGCGTTAGTATGCGTGGACATTGAGATCATTTGGGATGAAGAAGAGTTCCATGGAAAAGTATACAATGATACATAAAGACTTCATGGAGGGTGTATTCATTCGAGTCACCCCTCCGTGCCAGTCTGGGATGGAGCTGTACCTATCCTCTGTATTTCTATCTTTTTAATAAACTTCTTTAAATCTTCAAAAAAGACTTCATGGAACAGCAGAAGAGAAGTCATTGTGACGATTCTCTTCTGGCTCTGTAGAGGGAAGAATAAGATTTGGTCTGATTCTTGGAGGAGTGAGGGTTAGCATTTAGAAGTCAAAAGGGATGGAGAAAAATGGAGACTAAACAAAGGAGGCGATGCAGGTATGGAAAGTTGGGGCGACTTCAGAAGAGCCTTGTTTCACTGATGGGTGAAGACCCAAAGTGGCAGACAATGAAAGGAAATCTGGTCAGGGAAGCTGGGGCAAAATCAGAAATTAAGTTAAGGCCCCTGAGATGGACAGATAATCTTTTTAATTTTTTTTTTGATTGGTGCATTGTAGGATAGGGTTGAGCATGATAGTAACATACATACAGGTTGTCTTTGGTTTGGCTGGGCCCAGGGAAATTGCCCAGTGGGTCCTTCTAAGATGGAGATAGAGAGATAAGTCAGGAAAAAGCTGTCATGATGGAGGTAGAGGCCAGTAGAAAGTATGTTCCAGAAGGAAACCCTGAGCTTGGTGTAATGGGGCCTGGGGGGGCATGGAAGTTCCTGAGGGAGGAGAGAAAACGAGATAGGCGAGAATCATTGGGAGAGAGAGAGAGAGAGAGAGAGAGAGAGAGAGAGAGAGAGAGAGAGAGAGAGAGGGCTGTTGCATGTTTGGAAAGAGACAAGTGGAGACAAGAAGATCCAGGAGAAATCTAGGTGGGAGATGAGACAGGGATTTTCAGAAAGATTCTCATGGCGTTTGGTGGCTTGGCCTCTAGAGAGGAGACTATGAGATGAACATAAGGCTTTCAATTAATGGCATGGAAAAATGACCAATTTGCTAATAGAAATGGCTCAGAAGGAAGGAGAAACAATAGATAGGCCTGTTATGATGGTTCTAAGCTCAAGAAAGATGGATGTAAGTGCGTGGATTGTGAACATAAGACAGAGTTGATGGGGTGAGTCCTAGAAATATTGTCTAAATGGAACCAGCCTGCTGGCACACACATGTAATCCCAGTACACACACTGGGAGGCTGAAACAGGTGTGTAGCCAGCCTCAGCAACTTAGCAAGACCCTCTGCAATGTCGTGAAACCCTGTTTTAAGATTAAAAAAAGAAGAAGAAGGGCTGGGGTTATTGCTCAAAGGTAGAATGTCCCTAGGTTCAATCCCCAGTACAAACAAAAACAAAAACCAAAAAACAAACAAAAGCCCCCGAACCTTGCAGCTACTCTTATAAAAAAAAAAAATGGAGTCTATTCCCTCAACGTTTAAATATGAGATGCCTTTTGACTTTCTTTGACCATCGGAGGTAATGATAGTGACATTCAGTAAGTTCCAGACCTCAGTTTTAAACGACCTTGCTTCTTGGTTCCTCTCTTATAACCTGTGAATTGCTAAGAGAACACAACCAGGCTAGCCCACTGTATAATAAGAAATAAGTGACCTAGTCACCCCCATTTTCCTAGTTCACAGATAGATGACCCTTAGAAAGAAAGCCACTTGATTGAAAAATGGCCATAGAGTTATGAGTGATCTCATCCAGGAGCAGCAGATAAAATACCCAGCTGAAATCAGGCTAAAATGCTGATCCACAGAACAAGAGTTTAATGAGTTGTGTGGTTTCAAACAATTAAATATTCGGATGGTTTGTTATACAGCACAAGCTAACTGATATATAAAATCTAAAACAGAGTATCAAGAAAGGGAAGTAAAGGACAGTGCGTCAAAGGAACACATATGTATTTGAGAATAAATTTATCTTAGTGGTAGACTTGATGAGACTTTAGTAAATACAACAATTCAATTACATTATCATATATCCAAAGCAAATGAAGTTTAGTGCCCCTGATATGCAGATTTTCCCAAAAGGTTCGTGCATAGCTAGGATTAGGAAGAGACAGGGAAAAAAGAAAATTAAAATGCAGTTTCTTAAAAGAGAATGATTCATAAGAAGTGGGTTAAAAGATCCCACCTTTTTGAGAGAACAAAGGAAGAGAAGCAATCAATATCAAATTGACCATGTCTGATGTTATCAGTCATATCTAAGGCATCCACCAAGACTAAGGTAATTAATTATGTAGCCTTATACTTGTAAGTCACGGATTCAGAAAAGCAGTCTCTCTTCTTGTACCAATGCTTATGAAATATTTAATGTGTCTGGGCTACGGTTTGAGCTCTGTGTGTCTGTGCAATTCTTCAGGGGACCGTCTCCCTCTTTCATAGGTAATACAAATTAGAATTTGCTGTACTGAGACTTGTGATCCTCCACTAAGCACAGGAGTTCAATTACTTTCTCAATCAGCAATTTCTCTTCACTTTTTTTCTGTTTTCTATATAATAAAGTCAGTTTGTTAGACGTCAAAGCACTTGAAGATCTCTTCAATCTTATTTTGACCTAATTTATTTTAGCAGACGCAAGAAACATCACCCAAGAGCTCATTAAAACGAACCTTCTGTGCTTCTCAGGACTATGCCAGTCAATGAGATATGGATGTCTCAGAAAGTTTAAGGAGGAGACAGTGGCCTGTCAAGATGCTAAAAATGAAAATAAAACAATAAAAAGGATTGTATTGAAAATCTGAAAAGACCTGCAAGAAGACCTGAATTCAATAAAATGTCATTATTACTGGAGTCTAAAACCTAACTGGTGGGGATTGAAAACTCTCTTTGGGAAGTCAGAGACTAATCAAAGGGAGAACACCGAGGAGTTCACCGGGGACCTAATTCTTATCACGGGAGAGAAAAAAGGAAGAGGACCCTGAGCGTGTGCCATAGCCTCTGATAATACCCGAGTCCATCCTTGGAGACAAGCTAAAGAAGACATTCTCAGCCTGGTCAGCTTGTCATTGCTGTAACCAAAACACCTGACAAGCACAATTGATAGGAGGAAATATTTATTTTGGCTCAGGTTTCAGAGGATCAGTCCATGGTGGGCTGGCTCCAGTGGTCTGGGCTTGAGATAAGACAGAGTAACATGGCAGAAGGCTTTGGTAGAGGAGAGTTGCTCCACTCACGGCAGCGGGAAGGAGGGAAGAGATGAACCCTTCCAGGGCACACCTCTCATGACCCACTTCCTCCTACTACGTGCATCTCCCAGTAGACCATTCAGCTATCAAACAATTAATCTACCAAACGGATTAACCCACCGATGAGATCAGAACCCTCTTTGATAGAGGTTTCAACTCGGAACATTGCTGCACTGGGGGACCCTGCTTTCAACACAAGCGCTATGAGGGGACATTCCACGCCCTTTAGCTTAACTGTAATAGATGGTAATGGCGCCCCTTAGCAAAGACCCAGAAGAGGCCCATGGCGATCCACAGTCCTCCTCAGGGAACACTGTGTGGAGGAGTTCCTCAGGAAAGACTGGAGCCTGCCTGGATCTGAAACCCCAACCCCAGAGAAAAGGCCGTTTCTGTTGGTCTTAACTGTGTTTGGTCCTGGTTTGAAGTGGAACAGTGCAGCCACCATGAGTCCCAAGAGAGAGTTGGAAACCAAGGGCTTCAAGGCAGGGGAAATAAAATAAGAGCTCAAGCAGGATCTGGCTAGGGTACAGAGCAGGCTTCTCAGGAGGATGGGGTGAACAGCCAGGGCAAGGCCTCAGGGTCAGAACCAGGGTCAGGACCCAGACTCACTCCTTTCCAATTACATAGTCCCTGAGAACACTGCTGTGGGTTCAGACTGATGGAGAGTAAGGCTCACACCATCACTGCCTGGTTCTATGACCTGGAACAAATTCCTCAACTCATCAGTCCCTCCGCCTTCTCCTCTGCATAATGAAGAGGTTACCCTTTGCCTCGCAGGAATGATATGAAAATCCCTCGGTTAAATGTACTTAATAGTTCTGCCCTTTGACAATCTACATTAAGGACTCACAAAAATTAGAAGCTACAGTTTTTAACTTTCCACTCCCATTCCTAGGTTCTCCTGCTCAATTTTATCAAACTATTTACTCTTTACCTGGCCACTTAGCCTGAGATGGCTTCAAAGTACCAAAGTAATATAGTGCTCTGGGTGAAAGTACGAATCCTGACTGGTTGTCATTTATTCATTCAACAAACATTTATTAAGAGCCTACTCTATACTAAACACCACGTCTTAGACACTGGGGAGAGATGAAAGTGGCAGAAGAAAGTGAGAGAAGAAAGTGGCAGGTGTCTTTCAAAATCAATAATGTATTGGGAACAGGATAAAACTGTTAACATTTGAAGCTGAGGACATTTGCACACACACACACACACACACACACACACACAATGATATACAAAGGCAAAATAAGAGAGAGAAAACGGAGACATTCTTTCCTTCTAATTTCAATAGAAATTATTGTATGAACAAATGGACAACCCAACTAGCAGATTCAGTGTGGGTTGTGGGCACCAACTTTCCATGAGTATTCAGCGTGTTAGGAACATAAGAAAGTTGTTGTTTTTGTTTCCTTGTTTCTTTTGTTTTGTTTTGGGTACCAGGGGTAGAGCCCCAGGGTGTTCTACTTCCAAACTATACCCCCAGCCTTTTTTTCTTTTTAATTTTGAAACAGGGTCTTGCTAATTTGCTGAGGGTGGCATCAAACTTACAATCTTCTGTCACAGTCTCTCAAGTACTGGAATTACAGGAATCTGTCACCATTCACAGCTAAAGTTTTTTTTTAACCCATTAAGTCCCAATTTTTCAATTCTGCATGTATTTTAATAAAATTGGCACAAGTGCATTAAAACCGGTTGGATTAATAATCTAGAGCTCATATATCAAACAAAGCCACAGATTGTTCTATAAACAGGACATGGAGATAATCTTTTACATATATAAGCCATCCTTAAATAGGACATCAGGAAAATATATCTGGGACCCTGGGACAAAATAGGTTAATAATGGAAGGACAAAGAGGGGTTAATCCAACAAGTGCAATGAGTAGGTTTTTAAAAGAGCTACTCTCCAGCTTGTCAAAGACAAAATGTCATTATTTTCAAAGTCCAGATTCCACCACCCTGCAGTATTTCCAATGGGTAGGTTGAACCTGTCCGCACATGGCAGGCACCATGGTTAACCAGGGGAAAATACAGCTCAAGCAAACTCTCAGAACCTGGATGACCAAGGCTAAAGAAAGGCGCTTTCCAGCCAGTCATGGTGGCACAATTCTGTAATTCCTGTACTTGGGAGGCCGAGAGAGACAGGAAGATGGCAGGTTCCAGGACAGCCTCAGCAATGTAGAGAGACTCTCTTGGCAACCTAGTGAGACCCTGTTTCCAAATTAAAAAAAATAAAATAATATAGGGCTGAAAGTGTAGCTTGGAGTTAGAATGTCTCTGGGCTCAGTTTCCCGTACCAGTAAATAAATCGATGACACAGAAATAAAAAAAGACGATTTCTGAATCGTTCCATCTTACAAGTTATAATTACAGGGAAAACTCTCTTCAGTCAAACTGTACTTTCTACCCATGAGCTAATTTCCTCCTAATTGCCAATCTTGAATTACACGTAGGTTGACATATCTTTGGATAGATGTCTTCTTCTGCTTTGTCAGAGCTCCTGGGGTCTCCTACCTTAGAGTGCCATTGTGTTACTCCCTCTGGGCTTGTTCTGCTTCCCCCAAATGCCAACTCACATCCTGGGAGTTTCCTGAACTACAGGCTCCTAACGTAGTTGTGGGTGGTGGAGAATTCAATGCACTTGTGGGGAAAGGCGGGGGTGCATGAGATAACAGGGGCTTGACCAATTATGATAGTATGAAATGTCATTATTTCACTATGTAAATAATTCCAAGTGGAGTTTGAACAGTGTAATGTGAATTTTAATCTCAATCTAATAAGGCTAGAAAATTAATGAGGCCATTTTAGAGTCCAGGGCAGAAACGGCTGGGTTGAACCCAGTTGTGCTCATAATTAGATAGGCCATTTCTTTTCTTTTAACAGATTTGCACTTATACTTCGGTTATGAGATTATAGTATTGTTTGAAGGCCACTGAGAGAATTTAGAGAGATATTGAATTTTCAAGTTACACATCGGACATTTAGCTGGTATAATTCACTGGGATATGGTTTCTGTTTTGAGCCAGGAAAAAATGAAATTGTTCCCCAATTTAAATTTTTAAAAAGTATTAAAAAGAGAGCTTATTTGGAATAAATACTTTAAAGGTCCCTTTTGAAACTAAAACTGAGTTCAGAAAATTCCATAATAGCCTAACAAGGTGTTTTTTCCCCTACTTTTACCGGTCAAATTATAATTATACCTTATCTTAATGAGGTTCAAAATGATACAAGTGTGCAAACTTGGTGAGATTCCTTTCCTATCCCACCCGCTCCCCCCACCCACACATTAGAGGGTTTTCTCATGATACCTTCATATATGAACATAGTATTATTTGAACTGTTTCCTTCATCAATTCTCTTTCCCCCTCTCTCCTTCTCACTCTCCCCAAATCCCCTTCCATTATTCCACTGTTTTCTCTCTCCCTCTATCCAAAGTCTTCTTCGTTTCTCCTTTTCTCCCTAGCTTCCACATATGACAGAAAACACACCCCCCTCGGCTTTCTGAGCCCGGCTGATCTCACCTAACACAATATTCTCTAGTTCTATCTTCCCTATAAGTGACCAAATTTTGTTCTTTGTGGTTGAGTAAAATTCCACTGTGTGTCTGGGCCGCACTTTCGTCATCCATTCAGCAGTTTGACAGACGCTGGGGTTGGTTCCACAATCTGGTTGTTGTGAATTGTCTGGCTCTAAACGTGGATATGCATGATTCACTAGAGTATCTGGACTTCAATTCTTTTGGAAAGATACCCAGCAGTGGTATGGCTGGGTCTTATGATGGCTCCATTCCATCGTTTGAGGAATCTCCATACTGATCCCCATAGTGGCTGGACTAAGCTACAATCCCACCAAGAGTGTATGAAGAATTCTATTCCCCATGTATCTCTTTTATTTATTTATTTATTTTTTTTTTTTGGTGGTACTGGGGTTCCTGGAAGCCCTTCTCCCTCCGGGCTACACTCCCAGACCTATTTTATATTTTTATTTGGAAACAGGGTCTCTTAAGCCAGCGCGGCTGGCTTCGAACCTGCGCGATCCTCCTGTCTCTGCCTCCCAAGCGCGGGGATTACAAGCCTGCGCCACCACGCCCGGCTCCCCCATATCTTTACCAGCAATTATTGTTGTTTGTATTCTTGACTAATAAGGATTTTTTTAAACAAATGTCTATAAAGCCACCTTGAAACCGGAGCTGCATGCTTTACACACGCCACTTACTTTTGTACCATTTCTTCTGCCTTCATTCTTAACAACATCTTGGTCAAAATGGAAGAATGAGGCTAAAAGAAAAAATGCCTTCAGAGTGTTACCATCTTAAACAATGACAACAGCTGAAACCTAAAGTAACTTTGACAAGTTACAAGTTCCCCGAGGAATGATAAAATCGTGCAGGTCTTTTCCGCCCTTGCCTTTCTTTTCTGGGATTTATGGGGACCGTCAAATGGCTCAAGGTCTAGTCCACGTGGACGGTAGAGAGATAACCTGAGCCTTGGTCTGTGCATCGCTGTTTATCAGGGATAAAACAATGGGCAATTGCAAATGACCTTTCTGAGCCGGAGTTTTCCGCACTCGATGGATAACTCAACATACAAGTCATCTGTGTGTTTTGTGTGGAATGATGTAGGCTTTGTCAACCGTGAAGTACCACCGGCCTGCAGTGGTCACAACTTCTGGGGAAACTGGAGAGGGCGTACCAGTGTGGTCAGCAATCTTTGAATCCTCTCAGAGTCGGGGAACTCTTCATTTTAAAGAAAGCCTAGGGAGAAAAATCTTAAAACTCACAAAGATGAAAATAGCCGTATGTACTTCCAATTTTTTTTATAGTTGTCTGCTTTTACATTTACCGTGTGAATCATTGTATTAAAATATGGAAAGAATGGCCCTTCCCCGCTATCTGTTTTAGATGTCTCCATAGCTGTTATTCTAGCCAACATTTTCCAGGGTTATGAGTGTGGCTTGGTGGTAAAGCAAAAATGCCTTCAGAGAGTTACCATCTTAAACAATGACAACAGCTGAAACCTAAAGTAACTTTTGCCCATTTTGCCCAGCATGTGTGAGGCCCTGAGTTCCATCCCCAGCACCACAACTATAGAAAGAAAATTTTAAAAATAAATGAAACACCGGGCGTGGTGGCGCACGCTTGTAATCCCCGTGCTTGGGAGGCTGAGACAGGAGGATTGCATGGGCTTGAAGCCAGCCTCAGCTACTGAGTGAGGCTCTCAGCAACTTAGTGAGACCCTGTTTCCAAATAAAATATAAAATAGGTCTGGGAGTATAGCCCGGAGGTAGAAAGCCTCTGGGTTCTACCCCCAGTACCACTAAAAAAATAAAATTAAAAATAAAAATAAATAAAGCAAATTTGTTCATTGGCTCTCTTCCCTACCCGACTGAATCACACGTACGACTCCTACAATCCCAGTGTTTGGGAAAGTTCCTGGCACTTAGTGGAATATTAATAAATACTTGTTGAACAACAAAACTAATTAATAAAGTGCCAAGATCTTTATGCGAAGTTAAATTAAAACTCACTTCAAAAGTATTCGGAGTAGGTTTCTCTTTACAGTAACGAATCTGTCATTTCACGGCAGTCAGGATCCTAACTATAATTTGAGAATCAAGACTCGAAGTTTGCTTCTGTTTAACAGCCAACAATAGCCATGATTTATGTAGAGTCCTGGGTGCCACATAGGTACATACAGAGGACCTTCCAGCATCCCTCCCCTCTTTCAAAGCTTTCTTTCTCCACGTCACCCATGAAGAAACTGAGGTTCAAAAATGGAACTAGTCCAGGAGGAAATGAAAGCCCAGCTCTGATGCCCAAGTTTGGATGGGTCCAAAGACTCCTCAGCGCCATCTTAGGGTCCCCGGTGACAAAAGGCACAGCTGTGGCCCAGCCCCTCTCTGTCATTTCCTTATCCTTGAGGATAATCCTGGTGCTCCCTTGTGGTGCCCAGAAGGCCCAGGCCCTGTGAGGTCAAGCACGTGGGACTTGGTAAGCACCCAGCGCTGCATAAACGATAATGACGACCGCTTGCCATCTCGACCTGGGGCCTCATCCGCCATCCCATCATTGCTGGATATGCAAAAGGAGCCTGTGCCCTTCGGAGTTTATGGGCTCTAATCCTTTTCTCTTTTGACCTGCTCAAAGGGCTGTTGGGAGGATTAAATGAATTAATAATATGCATAAAACACTTGGAGTAGTGCCCGTAATATAATTAGTACCGAAGACAACGCAGCTCTATTTTTAGCATGTACTACTATGATCATCAAACCACTTTTTTGGGGGGGAACTGTTAAATTGAATGAGTGCCCCCTCGGTACACTGCAGATCTCATGAGGCCAGGGACTGGGTCCCTCTGAGTTACCTCTGAAGCCCCACCCGTAATGTGGTGTCAGGTACACAGCTGCTTTTGCATAATACCAAAGAGTGTGTAAGTGAATGAATGAATGAGTGAATGAATGATGGGCGAATGGTTCAGTAAGCGCTGCTGCCCTTCTGAAGAGACCAACAGGGAAGAAGAGTGAGAAATATTGTCTTTGAGTCGATTTGAGGCAACAGGAGAGGGGTAGAGAGTTGTATCAGGGGACTGGCCCAGCACAGGTAAGAAGGATATGTCCCAAATGTCCCAGAAAATGAGGTGTCTGTAAGTATCAGAGGAGTGAAGAGGTGGGCTGAGGGGAAGGGGGGCTTGGGGGAGGGCTGCCAGCCCACCGTGGTCTTCAGAAAAAAAAAATATGAGCTAAGTGAATTTTCTGGTTTTCAAAAGTGTCAGGAGGCGTGTTGGTAAATAAAACATGAGACAAGAGGAACCTTTGAATTTCCTGCAGCGAGGGCTAATGAAGGACCCAGGGCGGGCCAGGCAGGGAGAGGCTGCCCCCGAGCCGTCCTCCATCCCCTGGGAGGAGAGAAAAACACGATTTGTCAATCCCCCTTTCCTCCCCGAAGCTTCTGGAATCCAGGGAGAGGGAAGAGGGTTACAGCCACACAGGATGAGCCGGTGGTGGCTGAGATCCCAGGGACCTGTCGATCTTCCTCTGAGGATTACCCACCGAGTGGGAGATGCCAGGACTCATGGAGGTGCCAGGGTTGCAGGAGGGACAGAGGGAAACTTCAGAGCATCCCCTTGACGTGCCGGATGCGGGGAATAGCTTTATCTGCATTACATTTGGTTTTTATTACATTTCTACCGTCTCTGTGATTTAGAAGACGGCCTGAGTCTCCCCTGGAGAGAGAGAATGACCCTTCAAAGCAATCCTGGCTCCTTTAGACCCACCCCATCACTGCGGTCCTTTTCCCGGAAGACTTGGGGAAGCCATTTCCTGTAATCTCATACCCTCATCAAGGGCCTGGAGTGAAAACCGATCGCACAATGGACTTGGACTCCAGACGACGGCACTAATGGCTACTTCCTCGGTCTCTAAAGAACTCCCCTGCCAGTTATGGGAGCAATCCATCCTGTAAGTCCAGGGAGGGGGACTCCTTATTCCTGTATTGCATATGGAGAAGCTGAGGCCTGGAGGGTAGAAGCATCGTCTAGCACTTCGCATCATCCTAAGTCTTAGAGCCAGGATTCCTCTCTATTTCCTCCGTCTGCAAGTCCGGTGCTCTGAAGCAATGCAGACAAAAGCCAGTGTTCTTATTGGGAATCCTGCCAGAGAAACATGCTTGGAAAGCCTTTCATCTTAGAAAACATGCCAGGGTCTCAAGAGTCACTGGTGCCTTTTAATAGCTCATCCGGAGCCCGGCGTGGTGGCGCACGCTTGTCATCCCGGCATTCGGGAGGCTGAGACCGGAGGATCGCGGTTCGCGGGCAGCCTCAGCTACTTAGTGAGGCCCTCTGCAACTCAGTGAGACCCTGTTTCAAAATGAAGAATAAAAAATAGAGCTGGGGGTATAGCTTGGAGGTAGAATGCCTCTGGGTTCCATCCCCAGTACCACACACACACACACACACACACACACACACACACACACAAATACAGGGACCTATCTCAGGCACCTAGTTATCTGCTTATAAACCAAAATTCGTATGTAGCAGGCGTGAGCCAGATCCATCAATCTATCCCCTGCCATTTGAAGTGGTCCCTCCGCTGGCTGCGCTGAAGGAACACCATGTCCTGCCTCATTTGTACCCAAATCACCACGAGGTCTTGGGAAAGTCACCTCATAGCTCGGGTCGTCTGCTTTCTGGCCTGAGGAAATGACGTTTCAGGGTTTCGGGGTCTCCAGCCAGAGGTCAGACAAGCAGGAGGTCACCAGTAATTGCCCGCTGAGATTATCCTTCACACCCACTTGCCGCCCACCCAAACCTGCTCTCTCTCCACCGCGCTAGCGCTTCCTAGCTTTGAAAATTGAGGAGCCTCAGAGAGTATAAATGGACCCCAAGCACCCAGCTAGCAGGTGCTGGGTTAGGAGGCTAGGTCTTTGCACCTCCCGGGCCCGGGTCTCCATCCACCGCTGGACTGCACTCAGTGTCCAAAACAGCCTCAAAGAGATAAAGCGTGCCTTCCACATACTTACCATCGTCCCACTAAATTTTGTAGAAAATTGCTGGGATTTTAGTGAGGGCGCGTGAGTGTCAATCTCAGCTGCACTAATTTGGACACAGAGCTATTCTGAATGCCTGTCATTTACTCCTGCCTTGAATGCAGGAGGAATGAGTTCTTGCAGTTGCCTCATGCTGGCCTCTAGAATCAAATGAACTGCTCACCATGGCAAAGCGCCGCGCAAAGGTGAGGGGTAATTACAGCATGAAGGCTCGGAATGCCCGGCTTGGCTCTGTGACGCTGGTTGTGTCGGTATATTTAGAGAAAGCAATTGAAAAGACCCGAGGTGAACGCAGCAGTGTCTGGAAGGATGGGCAGTGCAGTCATGGGGAGATCTGGTGGAAGCCGATGGTAATGACCAAGTTCCTAGAGGCCGTTCTCTTTGCGGATGGGGACAAGTTGGCCAAAGTCTGCAGGTAATGAGGGTGGAGGTCGCTACTGATATCTAGTGGGTAGAGGCCAAAGATGTTGCTTGGTGGACATCCTACGGTCCATGATACACAGGAAGTATCCCGCGGTAGTGAGTCATCTAGGCAAAAATGCTCATGGGGACGAGAGGGAGAATCCTTGGTCTACTAGAGGCTCTGTGAGCTCAAGCCAGGCGTGGTGGCGCACGCTTGTAATCCCAGCATTTGGGAGGCTGAGACCGGGGTATCGTGGTTGGAGGACAGCCTCAGCTACTTAGTGAAGCCCTATTTCAAAAATAAAGAATAAAAAATAGGGCAGGGGGTGTAGCTTGGAGGTAGAATGCCCCTGGGTTCTATCCCCAGTATCCCCCACACCAATAATAACACTAACAACAACAACAACAATAACAATAACAATAATAATAATTTTAAAAGGAAATGTTATGAGTTCAGGGACTAGTATATCTTTTTTTATTTCTACATTTAGTCCTGTACTTGGCCTAAAGAGAGCTCCCAGCTGGATATGGAGGCACACACTTGTAATCCTAGTACTTGGGAGGCTGAGACAGGAGGCTCACAGGTTTGTGGCTAGTCTCAGCAACTTAGCGAGGCCCTCTGCAACTTAGTGAGGCCCTCTGCAACTTAGTGAGACCCTCTGCAATTCAGTGAGACCCGTTTCAAAATCAAAGAATGAAAGAGGGCTGCAAGTGTAGCTCAGAGGCAGAACGCCACTGGGTTCCATCCCTAGTACTATACCCATCCCCACACATCCACAGCGCCCAATATAAAAATATATTTGTTGAGAAAAATGGATGCAGGCATAAATGTGCACAGAAAGCCGGATGATGCCGGCGAGGTCTAATTCCGATTGCCAGGGACAATCTTGGTTCCTTTAGGCACTTTCTAGGTTTATTCTTTTATTTTTCCCTTTTCTTTCCTCTCACAGATTTTCATTTTCTTTCCTTTCCCAAGACTGGGTGAGCATATCAGATCTGAGAGGACGTAGCCGTGATAAACAAGCCTTATAAAATCCTAGCACCGCCAAAGCTCTTCCAGTTCCCCCTTCAAAGCACTCCATTGCAGCAGACAGTAATCACATCAGTAAATAAGTGTGCCCACTCTTGCCCTCGCTGTGTGAACAGACAGGAACAAGAGCACGTAGTTCCTGCAAATGTCTTACTGGACCAGTACAATTTAGCTTGCCAGAAAACACGTTCTGGGCCACAGAGTTAGGTCCAAAGATGGAATACGGAGGCAGTTCTGGGAGGAAAGATGCTCGTGTATATTTCTACCCTTGCACCTCCATGCCTCTCGGTGCCTGGCCAGGTGGGTACCTGTAAATATTCTTTAGATAAAAGGATCATTAGCTGTGGAGGGCGGTACGCACCCGTCATCCTGGGGCTTGGGAGGTTGAGGTGATAGATCACAGGTTTGAGGCCAGCCTTAGCAACAGAATGAAACCCTCAGCAACTTAGTGAGACCCTGTTTCAAATAATAATAATAATAATAATAATAATAATAATAATAACAACAACAACAACAACAACAACAACAACAGGAGCTGGGGATGTGCTCAGAGGTAGAATGCCCCTGGGTTCATTTTCCAGTACTAAAAGAAGGAAGGGAGGAAGGAAGAAAAGAAGAAAGGACAGAAGGAAGGAAGGAAGGAAGGAAGGAAGGAAGGAAGGAAGGAAGGAAGGAAGGAAGGAAAAATGGACCACGTAGGAAAGTCAACATCTAAAAACAAATATAAACAAAAAACTGAATTGCTCGTAACATTCCTTTTCGTATGAAAATGTTTGAATGCCACAGGTTTTGAAAAATCATATCCAGAGCCAGAGAAAGATATGTGGTTCCATCACTGAGAAGCAGATCCCGAGAGGATGACTTAAACGCCCTTGCTTAGACCATTAGACACACATGTTCTTAAAGCCCCACTTTACCACAAGTGAAACTAGGCCTAAAATACTTGTTCTATATTTTCCAAAAGTAAACAAACTAAGCCTAAAATACGTGTCATATCTTTTCCACCGTCATCCTGTAACAAGGAGAGATGATTTTTCAGGATTTAAGAATTCTGTACGCGGGGCCCAGAAGCCACACGGGGACAGTCAACCTTTCACGCCCAACACACCATTTCCCTCAAATGACACAATGAGCCACTTCTCCTGGCCAACGTGTGTGGGGAGGGAGCCTTCCAGAAACTGCGGAGGGATGTGTTTGGAGTCGCCCCTGTGAGCAATTTTTCATCAGTACTTATGTCTAGAATCTATGTTAAAAACGATCACTGTACAATATATTAATTGTGCAGATCCATTAGTCTGCAGGGGAGAGGGACAGAGTATTATGACATTCAACTCACTCTTTTTCTTTAACATTTACAGACACACCGACGACCAGGAGACCTTCCTGTACAGGATTTAACGCGTCCTGTGCTGATTTCAGGTCCTACATACTCATTGATTCTATTTTCTTATCAAGTTTGTCGCAAGACCACCAACTCTGTCTGCACATCGGCTTAGCATGTTTGATGATAAATTCAAGACTAGTCCGGCACCCATTATGTCTCAACACCGGCTACTTTCCCCATACTTGATAAGATTTTTTAAAGCACTTAATGATCAGTAGGTTTAAGTATACACAACCACAGCCAAAGAGAGCTGGAGGAAGCAGGTTAAGGGAGATACACATTCTATTGCTATTTCTTTGGGACTTGTTCACCTGTTTGAAGTTGGAAGTATTTACTAGCTAGAGCCTCAAAATTCATTTAAATACGGAGGCAGTTCTGGGAGGAAAGATGCTCGTGTATTTCTACCCTTGCACCTCCATGCCTCTCGGTGCCTGGCCAGGTGGGTACCTGTAAATATTCTTTAGATAAAAGGATCATTAGCTGTGGAGGGCGGTGCGCACCTGTCATCCTGGGGCTTGGGAGGTTGAGGTGATAGATCACAGGTTTGAGGCCAGCCTTAGCAACAAAGTGAGACCCTGTTTCAAATAATAATAATAATAATAATAATAATAATAATAACAACAACAACAACAACAACAACAAGAGCTGGGGATGTATGTGGCTCAGAGGTAGAATGCCCCTGGGTTCAAAGCAAATAAATTACAAGAGCTATATACATCTTTTATATATATTATATATACGTATATATATACATCTTTTATATATTATATATATATATATATCCCTTATAAAACTGTCTCTGAGATTAGTATTAAAGGGACAGGGATATTTGATGAGTTTCATGGTTGCCCCCAACATATTTCATTAAAGCAGAAGTTCCCATTTGATGGTTCTCAGTACATTGAGAATCCTCATAGATGCTCTTGGAAAAAGCAAATTGATTTAAACGTCTTATCAGTACTGGCTCTAATACCACACTTCCTGATTAACCCACCCAATCAGGGCATTTCTTCAAGAGCAAGAAAACAGAGGTCACGCAGAATCAATGAGCGACCAAGCTCGCCTCTGACAAATCTGCAACACAATCTATGTAGACGCCCCTCTGAAGTCTCTTTAATCCACCAGGCGTCTACACCGGCAGGACCTCAAAAGCTATCATTTCTAAGTCACAGCACATCACCCCACGGAGTTAGTATTGCGATCACCACTTCAAAATTTGACTCTCGGTACTCCCAATATGTTGGAACTTGGGTGGTTCTTGTTCTTATTTGTTCAGTGTATTTTTTTTTTTTTTTTTTGGTGAGGGGGGCGGATAAAACCCAGGGGCATTCTGCCTCTGAGCTACACCCCAGCCCTTTCAAATTTTTCTTTTGAAACAGTGTCTTCCTAGGTGGCTGAGGGCCTTGCTAAGTTGCAGAGGCTGGCCTCAAACCTACAATCGTCCCATCTCAGCCTCTTAAGGACTGGGATGACAGGCGTGTAGCACCACACGATTTCATTGCTCATAACTCTCTCAAAAATTCTCTCTCGTTAGCACTTTCCA
>NC_137804.1:46291325-46426325 GCF_963383645.1 Muscardinus avellanarius | reverse complement strand
CTGGGATCCGCCCGCTCCCTGGGTCTCTGTATTTTTATTGTTGTGGCGCTAGCGATGGAACCCAGGTGCATCCTACCTCCGGGCCACACCCCAGCCCTGTGTTATTTCTTCTTTTGAAACAGGTCTCGCTAGGTTTGATGGGAGCCTCACTACTTTAGAGGCTGGCCTCTTTAGAGGCTGGCCTCAAAACCTTGGTCCTCCTGTCTCCGCCTCCCAAGTACTGGGCTGACAAGCGCTTTTATAAAAACAGTACAGAACCTCAACCTGAACCCGGTCCCTCCGCGCCCTAGGAAGCCTGTCTGCTGCCCAGACGAATAAATATATAAAACAAAGTCCGGCAGCCAGGCCGCCGCGCCCTTGGCCTCCGCTCTGCAGAAGCAGAGGCCCTGGGGGTCGGGTCGGGTCGGGATGGAGGCCGCCGCTGTCGGCCGAGGCCTGCTCCGGGAGGCCGCGTCCCCGCGGTCACGCGGCATCGTCCTCGAGGCTGACGGCCTGTCTCTGTCGACAACACCAGAAACAGTCAGTTCTAACGTTCAGTGAACTTGGCAGAGTCCCCACCCTGGAGCCCTGGCCGCCAGGGGCGCCCCGCGAGGCCGCCCCTCCGCAGCCCTAGCGCCCACTACGGCTCCCGGCACTGGCCCGCTTCCCCCTGCTCCCCTGCTCTCTCCTGGCTGCTCAAGACAGGCATGGGGGCTGGCTGCCATTTTTTTTTTTTTTGGTACTGGGGGTGGAACCCAGAGGCTTTCTACCTCCGGGCTACACTCCCAGACCTTTTTAAAAATATTTTATTTGGAAACAGGGTCTCACTAAGTTGCTGAGAGCCTCACTAAGTAGCTGAGGCTGGCTTCGAACCCGCGCGATCCTCCTGTCTCAGCCTCCCAGGCGCGGGGATTACAAGCGTGCGCCACCACGCCCGGCTTCTAAACAGGGCCTAAATAGCTGAGGCTGGCCTTGAACCTGCGATCCTCCAGTCTCAGCCTCCCAAGGACTGGGATGACGCTCCCTTATCTAAACGCGCCGCCCGCCCGGCGCCTGGCTCACCGAGGGGTAGGTGTAGCCGTCCTGGCTGTGGCAGATGTGCACCTGGTCCTCCGTGGTCTTCTGGTACACGGGGTTGTCGAAGTTGATGCTGTTAATGTTCCGCAGACGCCAGTTCCTCCAGACCAGGCCGGCCCCGAAGCACAGGAGGCCGAGCAGCGCTGCGGACGGACGGACGGACGGACGGACGGCTCTTTACTGACTGGGCTTGCTGGGCCGCTTTTTGTTTTGTTTTGTTGGTGCTGGGGTTGGAACCCAGGGCCATTCTACCTCCGAGCTACACCCCCAGCCCTATTTTTATTATTAATCTTGGAGACAGGGTCTCACTGAGTTGCAGAGGGCCTCACTAAGTAGCTGAGGCTGTTCTCGAACCGCGATCCTCCTGTCTCAGCCTCCCAAGGACTGGGATTACAAGCGTGCGCCACCGCACCTGGCTTAATTGTATTCATTTATTTATTTATTTATTCATTCCAGGTCTGGGGATGGAACCCACGGGTATTTGACCTCTGAGCTACAACCCCTGCCCAACTTTTTATTCTTTATTTTGAAACAGGGTCTCACTGAGTTGCAGAGGGCCTCACTAAGTAGCTGAGGCTGTCCGCGAACCGCGATCCTCCTGTCTCAGCCTCCCGAATGCTGGGATTACAAGCGTGCGCCACCATGACTGGCTCCAGCTTTTATTTTATTATTTTATTTTATTGCGGCACACCGAGCATTCTACCACTGCACTATACCCCAAGTCCCATTTTATTTTTCTCTTGAGACAGGTTCTCATTGGGTTGTCGAGAGCCTTGCTAAACTGCGGAGGTTGTCTTCAAACCTGAGACCCTCCTGTCCCACAGCCGTGGGGTTCAGCACGAGCGCCGCAGCGCCCTCAGGCTTATCCTGGAGGAGCCGGGGCGGTACTTACCGATGGGGAGGACGATGGACAAGGCCCCCGTGCTCCGTGGCGCCGCCTGCTCCTCCTCTGTGCCGGGAGCTTCGCCCAGGCCTGCAGGGCATGAACACGTGAGACCCCGGGCGGAGGGGACCTAGGCAGAGCAGGCGCCCCTGCAAAGCGAGTGTGGGGCGTCTCCTGTCCCCCCAAGCTTGAGGGAACCGGGAAAATCGCCAGGTCATGATAACAGTCAGGAGCAGCCGTGGCTCTGAATCCAAGAGGGTTCCCTCCGGAGCTCGGGGATGCCAGGCCGCTGGGGCAGCGCCAGGGACGGTGCTGATGGTACCAGGGAGGAGGGAAGGATGCGGCCCTTCCTTCCTTCCTTCCTTCCTTCCTTCCTTTCTTTCTTTCCTTCCAGTACTAGGGATTGAACCCAGGGGCATTCTACCTCCAAGCTACACCCCCAGCACTACTTTATTCTTTATTTTGAGGCAGGGTCTCACTGAGTTGCGGAGAGCCTCACTAAGCAGCTGAGGCTGGCCGTGAACCGCGATCCTCCGGGCTCAGCCTCCCAAGCGCTGGGATGACAGCGTGCGCCACCACGGCCGGCTATTAATTAATATTTTTGAAACAGGGTCTCCTCTGGTGCGGACAATCTTGCTAAGTGGCTGGGGCTGTCCTGGAACCTGTGACTCCCGACTGAGCCTCCCAGGGTGTACGCCACCGCGCCTGGCTTGTGTTTTATTTTGAAACGGGATCTCACTAGGTTGCTGGGGCTGGCTTCGGACCTCTGGTCATATTATCTCAGCCTCCCAAATACTGGGATGCCAGGCGCGTGCCACCACGCCTGCCTCCCACAGACTCTAATAACGGGCAAAAGGTAAATGGCACTCAGATGCTATCCTGCACTGTTTAGGGGAATGACGAGGAAAAGAAAGAGTCTAGGTGAGCCGGGCGTGATGGCACACACCCGTCATCCCAGGACTTGGGAAGCTGAGGCCGGAGGAGCTCGGGCTAGAGGACGGCCTCCGCAAGCAGTGACTGCCTCACCCACCTAGAAAAACCCTATCTCCAAACAGAAAATAAAACAGGCTGGGTGTAGCCTGGGGGTAGAATGCCTCTGGGTTACATTTCCAGTATCACAAAGTGAAATAAAAATAAAAATAAAATAGAGCTGAGCTTGTAGCTGCCGTCTGCAGTTCCGAGGAGGAGGAGGAGGAAGAGGAGGGAGAGGAGAACAGCAGGTCCCCGCGCATTTTCTCTCGGTATTCGAGAAGCCCCGGGCAGGCGGTTTGAGGAGGGGTATTTTCTAGCAATCCCCCTCTCTCCCGGGCAAGGCCTCCCTGCGCCCTCAAGAGTGGCGCCTCCTCTCTTGGGCTGCTGAACAAGGACTTAAGTTCCTCTTGGGGGTGGGGGCGCAGGGCTGAAATTGGCCTTTTTTCTTGTTAGAAAAGTTTGCGGGGAGCGGGCGCCCCCTGGTGGAGGCCGGAGAACCCGCAGGATCCCTGGCATCAACTCAAGTGGTGTGCTTGCATATGACCCGGGCACATGCTCTGGTCCAGTTAAATAGTATCTCAATGGCTTCTAATACACATACAGTGTGAGTGGTACGTAAACAGTTCTTGTGTGTGTGTGTGTGTGTGTCTGGGGATGGAACCCAGGGGCATCTGACCTCCAAGCGACACCCCCTGCCCTATTTTTTATTCTTTATTTGGAAACCGGGTCTCACTGAGTTGCAGAGGGCCTCGCTAAGTAGCTGAGGCTGGCCGCGAACCGCGATCCTCCGGTCTCAGCCTCCCGGATGCTGGGATGACGAGCGTGCGCCCCCACGCCCGGCCGACGGAAACAGTTCTTACACTGTATTGTTCAGGAAACCGGACATAGAGAATCTATCTCTTCAGTCCAGAAGCAATATGTGTGTGTGGTGGGGGTGGGGTGGGGGGTGCAGGACACTAAGGATTAAACCCAGGGCATTCCACCTCCAAGCTACAGCCCCAGCCACTTTGATTTTTTTTCATTTATTATTATTTTTTCATCTATTATTTTTATTATTATTTTTTTGCAGTACTATGGATTGAACTCAGGGGCATTCCACCTCTGAGCTATGCCCCAGCCCTATTTTATGCTTTATTTATTTATGTATTTATTTTTGTGGTACTGCGTCTGCAACCCAGGGGTGTTCTATCTCTGAGCTACAGCCCTAGCCCTATTTTTATTCTATTATTATTATTATTATTATTATTATTATTATTATTATTATTTTGTGGTATTGAGGATGGAACCCAGAGACATTCTACCTCTGAGCTACACCCCCCCAGCCCTATTTTCTATTTTTTATTTTGAAATAGGGTCTCACTCAGTTGCAGAGGGCCTCACTTAGTAGCTGAGGCCATCCGCAGACTGTGATCCTCCTGTCTCAGCCTCCCAAATTCTCAGATTACAAACCTGCGGTGCCACCACACCCAGATTTTTTATTCTTAATCTTGAAACAGGGCCTCACTAAGTTGCAAAGGCCTCACTATGCTGCTGAGGCTGGCCTCGAACCTACGATCCTCCTGTCTCAGCCTCCCGAGTCCTGGGAGGTTTGCAGACCTTGTACCAGCATGTCCAGCTCTTTGACTCATTTTAAAGGGGCTTCCAGACACACAACCCAGGTCGGAGACGGCCCTCGAGCGAGCCAGGACCCCAAGCTGACTCCATTTCATCGGTCAATTGCTCGCAGCTGCTGCAGGGGCGCAAACCCGCACTCAGCTGCCGGGGCGAGGCCCTTACCGTGGGTCACCGCCTCCGTCGGCCGCCAGGGGGCGCTGGAGGCCGGGGCCGGGGAGCTGGCGGGGGTCTTGGCCGAGGTCGGCGCAGGCTCAGCTGCTGAGGAAGAAAGGGGCAACCCCTGAGTGCCAGGGCCCGCGGGCGGCGCTCCTGCTCCTCACAGGCGGCCCAAGAAATAACCAAAGACCAACACACCGAAAATAAGCACCCGCTGAGGCCCGCGGGCTCCTGTCTGTCACTGAGGATGGACCCACAGGGGCTTTACCATGACCCACACCACAGCCTTCTTTCTTTTCTTATTTTTTCAGTACTGAGGACGGAGCCCAGGGGCGGTCTACCTTGGATCTACACCTCCAGCCCTGCCCAACACTTGTCATCCCAGCATTCGGGAGGCTGAGACCGGAGGATCGCGGTTCGCGGCCAGCCTCAGCTACTTAGCGAGGCTCTCAGCAACTCAGTGAGACCCTGTTTCCAAATAAAGAATAAAAGCCGGGCGTGGTGGTGCACGCTTGTCATCCCCGCGCTTGGGAGGCTGAGGCAGGAGGATCGCACGGGTTCGAAGCCAGCCTCAGCTACTTAGTGAGGCTCTCCGCAATTTAGTGGGACCCTGTTTCCAAATAAAAAAATATAAAATAGGTCTGGGAGTATAGCCCGGAGGTAGAAAGCCCCTGGGTTTCACCACCAGTACCACCAAAATAAGAAAGAAAGAAAGAAAGAAAGAAAGAAAGAAAGAAAGAAAGAAAGAATAAATAAATAAATAAATAAAAAATAGGCCAGGGGGTGTGGCTTGGAAGTCAAATGCCCCTGAGTTCCATCTCCAGACCCACAGAAAAAAAAAAAAAAAAAAAAAAGGCTAGGGGTGTAGCTCAGAGGTAGAATGCCCTGGGTTCCATCCCAAGTACCGAAACAGAAAATATATATATATAACAGTCAGGCATGGTGGTGGTGCCTGTAAATCCCAGGACCTGGATTCACACACACACACACACACACACACACACACACACACACACACACACCACAAAAGGGGGAGGGGAAGAACTGGCTGCATCAGCGTTGGGGACGGCCCAGGACGGGCCACGGGGACCCCAACCCGCGGTGCGCCCACAGTGGCGCAGAGCCGGTCTTACCTGGGCCGCAGCCGCGCATGTCGGCGGCCAGCACCATGCCGTCGGGGCAGGCGCAGGTGTACTTGGGGGAGCGGGGGTTGATCTGCGGGGCCGGGAGGCACAGGTACTGGCAGCCGCCGTTGGGGAGGGCCGTCCTCTCGCACCAGTTCACGCCTGGGGCGGAGGGAGAGGGCGGTGAGCCGGGCACGAGAACCCCGGGATGGGATGGGGCGGTGTAGAACCCCAGGACGCCGGGGCCTGCCCTCACCCCGGGGCTGCGTGGCGTTGTGGAACAGGACGATGTCCTCGGGGGACAGGAGGTTTTCTGCCATCAAGCGAACATCCGAGCCCGTGAGGCGGTTGGCGCTGAATATGGCTTCGTTGATGATATCTGTCCAGAAGACTTTGTCCTGCGGAAGGAGGCATGAGGGGGGACAGGTCCCATGAGTCACTGCGACGGGGCCCAGGCCTGCTGCCCCACTGACCGACCGGCTGGGGTCCCGAGGACTGAACTCGGGGGCATTCCACTTCCAAATTACACCCCAGCCCTGCGTTACAGGAGGACCACAAGATGGAGGCCAGCCTCAGAAAGCTACTGAGACCTGATTTCTTTTTTTTTTGGGGGGTGGGGGTACTGGGGATCGAATCCAGAGGCATTCTACCTCCAAGAGATACCCCCAGCCCTATTTTATTCTTTATTTTGAAAGAGGGTCTCACTGTTTCAAAATAAAGAATAAAAAGTGGGGCAGGGGGTGTCGCTTGGACTTAGAATGCCCCTGGGGTGGTGGGAACCTCTTTCGGGGTGAAGACCACGGAAACCGCCTCAGTTCTAAGCCCTGCCCAGAGCTGAGAGCTTCCCGAGTTCATCTGGCTGCGATGAGCTCGGAGACCCTGCGCCATGACCCGACGCGCACACACCCAAGGGGCCCCGTCTCACCTCGAAGATGGCCAAGGAGAAGGGGTGGGCCAGCCGCTGCTCGTCCTCCAGGACGGTCCTCCGGTTCTCTCCGTTCACGTCAATGCTGGAGATGGAGTGGAGCTTGGAGTCCACCCAGTAGAGGCGGCCGCTGGAAAGATCTAGAACGCACAGGTGGACAGGAAGCGGTCACCCGCGGCGGCCAGAGCCCAGAGGCAAGAATGGGAGGCGCATCCGAAGGGCCAGAGCCGCACAGGCGTGGTGGCGCACGCCTGCAAGCCCAGCACGTGGGAGGCTGAGACAGGAGGACCGCAGGGCCGAGGACAGCCTCAGCAAGTAGGGACACCCTCATCAACCTCCTGAGACCCTGATTCAAAATAAAAATAAAATGAGGCTAGCCGGGCGTGGTGGTGCACGCTTGTAATCCCCGCGCTTGGGAGGCTGAGACAGGAGGATCGCACGGGTTCGAAGCCAGCCTCAGCTACTTAGTGAGGCTCTCGGCAACTTAGTGAGACCCTGTTTCCAAATAAAGTATAAAATAGGTCTGGGAGTATAGCCCGGAGGTAGAAAGCCCCTGGGTTCCACCCCCAGTACCACCAAAAAATAAAAAAATAAACTAAAATAAAATGGGGCTGGGGTCCAGCTGGGAGGTGGAACGGCCCTGGGTTCTCTTCCCCAGAGCTACACACACACACACACACACACACACACACACACACACACACACACACGGCGCTGCATGGGCAGCTCGGGGCCGCGGGCGCCGACGTACCCAGCGTGATGCCGTTGGGCCACTCGATGTCCTCCGTGACCAGCGAGTAGACGTCCACGCCGTTGAGGCCGCCCTTCTCGATCCTGGCGGGCGTCCCCCAGTCTGTCCAGTACATGAAGCTGGTGGACAACAGGAGACGGGGATGAGGACGCTGGGCGGGACGGTCCCCGCCAGCGCCAGCGGGGGCCGCAGGGCGGCCGAGATGACAAATGGACTTTTTTTTTGGCAGTACTTGGATGGACCCCAGGGGCATTCGACTCCAAGCTACACCCCAGCCCTATTTTTCTTTATTTGAAACAGGGTCTCACTGAGTTGCGGAGGGCCTCCTAAGTAGCTGAGGCTGGCCGTGAACCACGGTCTCAGCCTCCCGAATGCTGGGGTTACAAGAGTGCGCCACCACGCCCGGCTTTATTTTTTATTTATTAATTAATTTTTTTTTCCTTTGGCACTGGGAATTGAACCAAGAGGCATTCTACCTCTGAGCTACACCCCAGCCCTATTTTATCTTTACTTTAAAACAGGGTCTCAGGGCCGGGCGTGGGGGCGCACGCTTGTGATCCCCGCGCTTGGGAGGCTGAGACAGGAGGATCGGTGCGAAGCCAGCCTCGGCTACTTAGTGAGGCTCTCGGCAACTTAGCCAGATCCTGTTTCCAAATAAAATAGAAAAGAGATCTGGGAGTGTAGCCCGGAGGACGAAGCCCCTGGGTCCCACCCCAGTACACTGCCTTCCCTGCCAGGCTGGATTGTCAACACCTCTCCCCAATTGTGCAATTCCCTGTGACCTGCCCGGCGGCGTCAGGGGACACTGGTCATCCCGCGGCCCGGAGCCGCTGGGCGGACACGGGTCCTGCAGACACGTGAACAGTCTCCGCCAGGATGACCCACAACCACCTTCTGTCCCAGAGCCCCCCCCCCACAGCTCCCCACAAGTAACAAAGTAAAACCTGTGGGGGTCTTGTTTGTAGGGGAGTGCTGGGGATGGAGCCCAGGAACATTCTGCCTCCAAGTTACACTCCCACACCTATTTTTTATTCTTTTTTTTTTTTTTTTTTTTATGGTACTGGGGGTGAAACCCAGGGGCTTTCTACCTCCCAGACCTATTTTATACTTTATTTGGAAACAGGGTCTCACTAAATTGCCGAAGGCCTTTGCTGTCCTCAAACCACAATCCTCCTGTCTGTCTCCCAAATCCCGGGATTACAAGCGTATTCCACCATATCTGACTCCTATATTTTTATTTATTTATTTTTGTGGTACCTAGGGGCATTCTACCTCTGAGCTATGCCTCCAGCCCTACTTTTTCTTTCTTTATTTTGAAACCAGGTCTTACTAAGTTGCAGAGGGCCTCACTAAGTACCCGAGGCTGGCCTTGACCATCCTCCTGTATCGGCCTCCCAAGTACCGGGATTATAGGTGCGTACCACCACTTCTGGCTACCTGCAGGTTTTCCTAACTCTAAAATCTTAAGTGGTACAAGCTTGTAATCCCAGCCTTTGGGAGGCTGAGACAGGAGGATCGCGGTTGGCAGACAGCCTCAGCTACTTAGTGAGGCCCTCTACAACTCAGTGAGGCCCTGTTTCAAAATAAAGAATTAAAAAATAGACTGGGGTGGAGTTCGGAGGCAGAATGCCCCTGGGTCTCATTCCCAGTAGTGTTAAAAAAAAAAAAAAAAAAAAGAATATTTCAAGCTGGGCTTGAAGCCCTCACGAGTTCTCGAGCCCCGACCTTCCCTCTGCGCCCCTGAGCTCTGCACACACGCACCCGTGGACGGGATCCACCACGATGGCCCTGGGCTTGGACCCCTTCTGCTGGAACAGCGTTCTCCTCTTCACGCCCCTGGTGTCAGCCACGGACACGGTGCCCAGGATGGAGTCGGTCCAGTAGATGTTGCCGTGGACCCAGTCCACGGCCAGCCCGTCGGGCGCCTGCAGGTCCCCGCTGACGACCGTGTCGTGGGCAGCCAAGTCGGGGCTGCGGTCGATCTGGGTGCTGAGGCGGGAAACGGGCCGAGCGTCAGGACCGGGGCGGAGGCAGCCCACCAGGCTCCCCTGCCCGCCTGCCCGCCTGCTCTCCATTTTTCTTTTCTTTTTCTTTTTTTGTGCTACTGGGGATGGAACCCAGGGGCATTCTACCTCCGAGCTACACCCCCAGCCCTATTTTGTATTCTTTATTTTGAAACAGGGTCTCACTAAGTTGCAAGGGGCGTCACTAAGTAGCTGAGGCTGTCAGTGAACTGTGATCCTCCTGTCTCAGCCTCCCGAAGGCTGGGATTACAAGCGTGCACCTCCACGCCCGGCTTATTATTATTATTATTATTATTATTATTATTATTATTATTAATCTGTGATACATTGGTAAAATGCCCCTGGGCTTAACCCACTGCCCTTTTTATTAGGAAACAGGATCTCATTAAGTTGCTGAGGGCCTCGATAAATTGCTGAGGCTGTCTGCGAACCTCCAGTCTCAGCCTCCCAGTACTGGGATCATAGGCGCGCACCATCGCACCCAGACCTCTTAATGTATTATTTGGAAACAGAGTTGCCCTTAATGGCCGAGGCTGTCCTTGAACCCACGACCTTCCTGTCCCAGCCTCGACGCCAGGGTGCCCGGCACGCCACGGCGCCCAGCTCACCTGTAGATCTTTCTCTGGGTCAGGTCCGACCAGTAGAGCCTGTTGCTGGCGACCTCGGTGTCCAGCGCCACCACGTTCTTGAGGTTGGGGACCAGGCTGGTGTACTCGCTCAGATCCAGCGTCATCTTCCGCACCTCGTGGCGGTTGGTGAAGAAGAGGTAGGCAATGGAGCCTGCGGAGCCGGGCGCGGGCGGGCGGTCAGCGGGGCCGCGGGAACCCGGGGCTCCTCTCGAGTCCGCGGTCACTGAGAGGGGTGTGGCTGGACCCCAGGAAGGACACCGGCACAGAGGTACGCAAGCACCAGGTGCAATAGCGTTCTACCCCCGAGCTCCGCCCCCGGACCTATTTTTTATTCTTTATTTTGAAACAGGGTCTCACTGAGTTGCAGAGGGCCTCGCTAAGTAGCTGAGACTGGCCGCGAACCGCGATCCTCCGGTCTCGGCCTCCCGAATGCTGGGATGGCAAGTGTGTACACCACACCTGGCTATTATGCCATTTTATTATTATTTATTTATTTATTGCTGTACTAGAGATTGAACTCAAGGGCTTGAACCTCCGAGCTCCACCCCCTGCCCTATCTTTCATTCTTTATTTTGAAACCGGGTCTCACTGAGTTGCGGAGGGCCTCACTAAGTAGCTGAGGCTGTCCGCGAACCGCGACCCTCCGGTCTCAGCCTCCCAAACGCTGGGATGACGAGCGTGCGCCACCACGCCCGGCTGTAAAATAAAATTCAAACGGGGCTGAGTATTGCTCAGCGGTAGAAGTGACGTATTCCTGGGTTTAAATCGCCCTCAGTTGTCTTGGGATGAGAGGCGTGTCTGGGCCGGGCCGGGCTGGGATGGCCGTCCCGGGTGTCCCAGGACGGGGAGCGTGCGGGCGGGCTCGTGCCAGCCTGACTCCCACCTGGGGCGCTCCACCCCCGGCCTGGGGGCCAGCCCTTGCTCCCGGGGTCCTGGGGGTGCGGAGCCCAGAGGACGCTCACCCGCGGCCTTGCAGGTGCCGGTGCGGGGGTCCATCCGGAAGCCCTCCTCACACTCGCACTTATAGCTACCCTCCAGGTTCACGCAGAGCTGGCTGCAGGTGCCCGGGTCCTGGCACTCGTCAATATCTGTCGGGAGACAAGACCCCGGGCGTCACGGTGGCGGAGGGCTTACCGGCCGAGCGAGGGCTCTGGGTCCAGGACCCCGTGCCGCTGCCCGGGAGGCAGGGAGGCTCTCCGCACACCCCACAGATGCAGCAGAGAGGAGGCCGGAGCCTCGGCCGGGAGAGGCCCCGGGATCACCTTCGCATCTGCGCTGCTCCACCAGCCGGAAGCCCGCGGGGCACACGCACTCGTGGCCGATCTTGAGGTCGTTACAGATGTGGGAGCAGCCGCCATTGTTGTCCAGGCACTCGTTGGTGCCTGCGAGGGGCGGGGGACACGGACCAGTCACTCGGGGACGCGGGGCGGCCTCGCACACTCGCTGCAATGCTTTTTTAAATTGTCTTTCTTTAGCGGGGCGTGGAGGCGCACGCTCGTCATCCCAGCATTTGGGAGGCTGAGACAGGAGGACCTCTGGCTCACGGCCGGCCTCAGCAACTTGTGAGGCCCCCAGCAACTTAGTGAGATTCCTTATTTCAGAATAAGAAATAAACAAATTGGGCTGGAGGTGGAGCTCAGAGACAGGGCAGCCTCAGCTAGGGCAGAGACTCGTCCACCTCCTGAGACCCTGGGTTCAATATCGAGGGCCCACACGCGCAAGAAAAAATTGTTTTGGAGCCGGGCGTGGTGGCGCACGCTTGCCATCCCAGCATTCGGGAGGCTGAGACCGGAGGATCGCGGTTCACGGACAGCCTCAGCTACTTAGTGAGGCCCTCTGCAACTCAGTGAGACCCGGTTTCAAAATAAAGAATAAAAAATAGGGCAGGGGGTGGAGCTCGGACGTTGGATGCCCCTGGGTTCCGCCCCCAGACCCGCAAAAAAAAAAAATTGTTTTGAAACAGGGTCTTGCTAGACTGTTGAGGGTCCTGTTGTGTAGCAGAGGCCGGCTGAATTGAGATCACAGGCGTGTCCTACCATTTGGGCTATGTATTTTGCTTTTTTTTTTTTTTTTGGTGGTGCTAGGGATTGAATCTAGGGGCATTTCTACCTCTGAGCTATACCCCAACCCTACTGATTGATGGATTGATTGATTGCAGTACTGGGGATGGAACCCAGGGGCATTCTACCTCCGAGCTACACTCCCAGCCCTATTTATTCTTTATTTGGAAACAGGGTCTCATTAAGTGGCAGAGGGCCTCACTAAGTAGCCAAGGCTGTCTGCGAACCCATATCCTCCTGTCTCAGCCTCCCGAATGCTGGGATGACAAGCCTGCCCTGCTGCGGGCTATGCCTTTATCCCAGTCTCCCATATCTTTCTTGTCCTGGAACCAAAGTTCCCTCCGGCTACCAATGGGCAGGAGCCCTGCGGGGAGTGCGGGTGGCCGGGTGGGGGTCTCCCGGCCCCTCTGCGCCCCCGGACTCACCGCACTCCTTGATGGGCTCGTCAGACCAGTCCCGGCAGTCCCGGGCGGCGTCGCACACCTTGTCCGTGGAGATGCACTCCCCGCTGCGGCACCTGAACCTGGCGGGCCCCTCGCACCGGGTCACTAGGAGAGGAGGGGAGGTCAGCAGCGGTGTCCGGCCGCAGGGACCGCCCGGCCTCTGCAACGGCACTCGGGCAGCAGAGATGCAAATGTGTTCATTACGTATGTTGTGTGTGTGTGTGTGGTGGGGGGGTGCTGGGGACTGAACCCTGAGGCACTGTACCTCCAAGACACAGCCCCAGCCCTATTTAATTTCTCTCTCTTTTTTTTTTTGGGGGGGTGGTACTGGGGTTCCTGGAAGCCCTTCTACCTCCGGGCTACACTCCCAGACCTATTTTTACATTTTTATTTGGAAACAGGGTCTCCTAAGCCAGCGCGCGCGGCTGGCTTCGAACCTGCGCGATCCTCCTGTCTCTGCCCCCCAAGCGCGGGGATTACAAGCGTGCGCCACCACGCCCGGCTTTAATTTCCCTTTAAAACAAGGTCTCAGGAGGTTGATGTGGAGTCTCACGATCTGCCGGGGCTGCCTCGAACCTGTCTCCTTCTGCCTCAGACTTTCAAGTACCGTGATTGCAGGCATGCGCCACCATGCCTGGTTTGCTCAGCCCTCCTTAATATAATAGTTTACTAAGGCAAGACTAAACGCAAATATATTTACTATTATATGTGTGTGTGTGTGTGTGTGTGTGTGTGTGTATATATATACATTTTTTTTTCTGCCATCAGGGGCATTTTACCTCTGAGCTACACCCCCAGCCCTATATTTTTATTTTTTATTTTGAAACAGGGTCTCACTGAGTTGCGGAGGGCCTCACTAAGTAGCTGAGGCTGTCCGCGAACCGCGATCCTCCTGTCTCAGCCTCCCAAGTGCTGGGATTACAAGTGTGCACCAACACGCCTGGCTTCACTATTACATTTTGTAGTTTTTGTTTTATTATTTATTTATTTATTTATTTATTTATTATTTTACAGTGCTAGGCAGAAACTCAGGACCTCATACATGCTAACAATACGCTGGCAAGCATGCCATGGCTCAGGGGCACCCACCGCCATATCTACTGCACACTTGAGACCCCACACCCAGTTTAAGAATTAAAATGTCACAACCGGGCGTGGCGGTGCACACTTGTAATCCCAGCATTCAGGAGGCTGAGACCAGAGGATCCAGGTTCGCAGCCTCAGGTACTTAGTGAGGCCCTGTGCAACTCAGTGAGACCCTGTTTCAAAATAAAGAATAAAAAATAGGGCTGGGGGTGGAGCTCAGAGATAGAGATAGGATGCCCCTGGGTTCTATCCCCAGTACTGGGGAAAAAAAAAAAAAGCCCGGTGTGGTGGCGCACGCTTGTAACCCCAGCATTGGGAGGCTGAGGATCCGGGTTCTAAGCCAGCCTCAGCTACTTAGTGAGGCCCTCTGCAACTCAGTGAGACCCTGTTTCCAAATAAAGAATACAGCCGGGCGTGGTGGCGCATGCTTGTAATTTCTGCGTTTGGGAGGCTGAGACAGGAGGATCGCACAGGTTTGAAGGCAGCCATGCTGGCTTACGAGACCGTTTCCAAATAAAAATATATAAAAATAAAAAGGTCTGGGAGTATAGCCCGGAGGTAGAAAGCCTCTGGGTTCCACCCCCAGTACCACAGAAAGAAAGAAAGAAAGAAAGAAAGAAAGAAAGAAAGAAAGAAAGAAAGAAAGAAAGAAAGAATACAAAATAGGCTAGGGGTGTTGCTCGGAGGTAGAACACCCCTGGCTTCCATCCCCAGTACTGAAAAAAAAAAGGACCGGCTTCGTCAATGGAATCGGACCTTTTGCGGGGTAGCTGACCTCAAGGACAAAGTTCGTCACCTGGTAACACGCAGCCCCCAGCGAGGAGGGAGGCCCAGAGGCCCAGGGACGCGCCCAAGGGCACAGCGCTGGGCACAGGGCAGCCTCCCTGCGGGCGCAGGCTCCCGACCCCGGGCGCCGGGCCGCCAGTTGCTCACCGTTGACGCAGCCGACCTCGTCGCTCCGGTCCTTGCAGTCGTACTGGAGGTCGCACTGCCGGCTGCCGTGGACGCAGCTCCCATCCAGGCACTGGAACTGGTCGGGGCGGCAGGTGGCCACGGCTGGGGCAAAGGCACGAGAGTCAGGGGACACGCAGCGGGACAGGGAGGCCGCGGACGGCCAGCCCTGCCGGGGGCCGCGGAGACCCGTGGTGCTGGGGAGACCCAGGGGCGTTCGGACCCCAGCTACCTCCGCAGCGCCATTTGAGTCCTTCCTTCCTTCCTTCCTTCCTTCTCTCTTTCTTCCCTCCCTCCCTCCCTCCCTTCTTCCTTCCTTCCTTGTCTCTTCCCTCCTTCCCTCCCTTCTTCCTTCCTTCTTTCCTTCCTTCTCTTTCTTCCCTCCCTCCCTCCTTCCTTCCTTCCTTTTCTTTCTTCCCTCCCTCCCTCCCTCCCTTCCTTCTTTCTTTCCCTCCCTCCCTCCCTTCTTCCCTCTCTCTCTTTCTTTCCCTCCCTCCCTCCTTCCTTCCTTCTCTCTCCCTTCCTTCCTTCCTTCCTTTCATTTCCTTTTAATTTTTGGTAGGTTTGGGGATGGAAGCCAGGGGCGCTCAGCCTCCAGGCTGCACCCCAGCCTATTTCGCACCCTCGGGCCCAGGCGGCCTACCGCAGTTCTCCTCGTCGGACTTGTCCCTGCAGTCGGGGCCGCCGTCGCAGCGCCAGCTGCCGTGCACGCACTCCCCGCTGCGGCAGTGGAACTCCAGGCCGGAGCAGGGGCCCGCGTCCCTCCGCGCCGTGTCGCGGCCCCCGCAGCGCTGCGGCCACTCGTCCGAGCCGTCCTCGCAGTCGGGGTCGCCGTCGCAGGCCCACAGCTCGGGGATGCAGGAGGAGCTGTTGCAGCGGAAGCTGGCGGGGCCGCAGGTGGAGGCCGGGCAGGCCTCCTCGTCCGAGCCGTCGGGGCAGTCGCGGTCCAGGTCGCAGACGAAGTGCCGGGACAGGCACTTCCCGTCGCCGCAGCGGAACTCGTGCGGGGCGCAGGTCTTGGGGGCTGCGGGGCGGGCCAAGGCCGTGTCGCTGTGGGGCTCCCTCCCCACGCTTCATTTTTGCTTTGCTTTTTTGGGGGGATGGAACCCAGGGGCATTCTACCTCCGAGCTACGCCCCCAGCCCTATGTTTTAGTCTTTTTTAAATTTTATTTATTTATTTATTATTTTTAT
Source organism: Muscardinus avellanarius (assembly GCF_963383645.1). Lineage (NCBI taxonomy): Eukaryota > Metazoa > Chordata > Mammalia > Rodentia > Gliridae > Muscardinus > Muscardinus avellanarius. The sequence continues at coordinate 46,410,459 of NC_137804.1, read as the reverse complement.
TTTTTGGTGGTACTGGGGGTGGAACCCAGAGGCTTTCTACCTCCGGGCTATGCTCCCAGCCCTATTTGATATTTTATTTGGAAACAGGGTCTCACTAAGTTGCAAGTGGCCTCGCTTAAGTAGCTGAGGCTGGCTTTGAACCTGTGCGATCCTCCTGTCTCAGCCTCCCAAGCATGGGGATTACAAGCGTGCGCCACCACGCCCGGCCTTTTTTATTTTTTTGAGACAGGGTCTCACTGAATTACAAAGGGCCTCACTAAGTAGCTGAGGCTGGCCGTGAACCACCATCCTCTGGTCTCAGCCTCCCAAAAGCTAGGATCACAAGCGTGCGCCACCACGCCCGGCTCACCAGCAGCATTTTCCCAGAGAGCTCCCGCCCGCCAGGCGAGGCCTTTGTCCTCCTCTGAGGACCAGCTGGCCGGGCAGGCGCTGGCCATAGGCGCCCCAGCCAAGCTCAGCAGTACTGAGCTGCGGCACCACCTCGCCAGGAAGATATGAGGGGTGGGAGGGAGCTCGGTGTGAACCCCAAAAGGGGGAGCCCAGCAAGGAGCAGGCGGCCAGGGCTCTCGGGAAACAAGGCCGCCCCCCCACCGCGTGCGCACCCGACCCGGCCTGCTGGCAGGACACTCACGGCAGTCCAGCTCGTCCGAGCCGTTCCCACAGTCCTCCTGGCCGTCACATCTCCAGAGGCTGGGGATGCAGCGGTTGACGCGGCCCCCACAGCTGAAGTCCCCGGGCTGGCAGGTGACGGACACTGGGGAGGACGGAGAGGGCCTGAGGGGAGGCCCGGCCTCAGCAGCCCAGCTCTGGGAGGCGAAACGCCGGCGTTCCAGAGGGAGCTGCCAAGCCCACCCCCTTTCCAAAGTGTGGAAACAGTGAGCTGAATGAGGATGGTTAAAAATCAGACACGAGCCGGGCGTGGGGCGCACGCCTGTAATCCCAGTGCTTGGGAGGCTGAGACAGGAGGATCGCAGGTTCGAGGACAGTCTGAACAAGTAGTGAGACTCTCATCAACCTAGCGAGACCCTGTTTCCAAATAAGAAATAAAATTGGGCTGGGGGTGCAGGTTGGACGTAGAAAGCCTCCGGGTTCAGTCCCCAGTACGACTTTTTTTTTTTTTTTGCTGTAGTACTGGGGACGGAACCCAGGGACATTCTACCTCTGGGCTACACCCCCAGCTCTATTTTTTTATTCTTTAATTTTTTTTTGTGGTGGTACTGGGGTTCCTGGAAGCCCTTCTGCCTCCGAGCTACACTCCTAGACCTATTTTATATTTTTTTATTTGGAAACAGGGTCTCTTAAGCTAGCGAGGCTGGCTCCGAACCAGCGCGATCCTCCTGTCTCTGCCTCCCAAGCTCGGGGATTACAAGCTCGCGCCACCATGCCCGGCTATTCTTTCATTTTTAATTGAATATTTTATTTATTTATTTTGTATGTGGTACTGGGGGTCGAATCCAGAGGCTTTTCTACCTTCGGGCTGTACTCCCAGACCTATTTTATATTTTATTTGGAAACAGGGTCTAAGTTGCTGAGAGCCTCACTCAGTAGCTGAGGCTGGCTTCGAACTTGCGCCATCCTCCTGTCTCAGCCTCCCAAGCGTGGGGATTACAAGCGTGCGCCACCACGAACCTGTTTTTTTTTTTTTTTTTTGGTGGTACTGGAGGTGGAACCCAGGGGCTTTCTACCTCCGGGCTACACCCCCAGTCCTATTTTATACTTTATTTGGAAACAGGGTCTCGCTAAGTTGCTGAGAACCTCACTAAGTAGCCGAGGCTGGCTTCGAACCTGTGCGATCCTCCTGTCTCAGCCTCCCAAGCCCGGGGATTCCAAGCGTGCGCCACCACGCCCGGCTACGAACCCGGCTTTTATTCTTTAATTTGAAACGGGCTCTCGCTGAGTTGCAAAGGGCCTCGCTAAGTAGTAGCTGAGGCTGTCCGCAAAGCACCACTCTCCTGCAACAGCCTCCCGGATGCTGGGATTGTAAGTGTGCACCACCAGCCCGGCAACCACAAAATATTAAAAATACAATAGGGCTAGAGGTGTTCTGGGGCTCAGTCCCTAGCACCACGCACACGGCATGCACACACACGCATGCACACGCACACGGCAGCCTCAGCCCTGCACACTCACTGCAGGTGTCCGGGGACTCGTCGGAGCCGTCGGGGCACTCGGCGCTGCCGTCGCACACCCACTGGTAGGAGATGCACCTGCCGTCCCTGCACTGGAACTCGCTTCGCCCGCACTTGTCTTCCCCTGCGAGGAAACGGCGGGAAGGGAGGGCGGGAGGGCTCAGCACAGGACCCGAGGCCGGCGGCCATCTGCACCCCGCGAACCGCCCGTGAGCCAGAAACGCAGACCCGATGCCCAGGAAATGGCTCGATGGCGCCAATGAAACCGTGAACATAAGTCGACGAGGCTGAATCGAGTGACCTGGGGAAAGGCCGCGTGGGGGCGCTCGCGGGCACCCCAGAAACGGAGGCTGAAGCCAGAGATCGCGGTTCGCGGCCAGCCTCAGCTACTTGGTGAGCCCTCCGCAACTTAGGAGACCCGGTTTCAAAATGAGCCGGGCGCAGGCTTGTCATCCCAGCATTCGGGAGGCTGAGACAGGAGGATCCGGGTTCGCGGACAGCCTCGATTTCTTAGGCCCTTTGCAACTCAGTAAGGCCCGGTTTCAAAATAAAGAATAAGAGCCGGGCGTGGTGGCGGCGCACGCTTGTAATCCCCGGCTTGTAATCCCTGCGCTTGGGAGGCTGAGACAGGAGGATCGCGCAGGTTCGAAGCCAGCCTCAGCTACTTAGTGAGGCTCTCAGCAACTTAGTGAGACCCTGTTTCCAAATAAAATATAAAATGGGTCTGGGAATATAGCCCGGAGGTAGAAATCCTCTGGGTTCCACCCCCAGGACCAAAACAAAAACAAAAACAAAAAACAAAGAATAAAACATAGGGCAGGGGGTGCAGCTCGGACGTAGAATGCTGCTGGGTTCCACCCCCAGACCCTGGGGATTATGAGTGTGCGCCACCACACCTAGCCTACCACAAAATATTAAAAATAAAATAAATTATTAAAGTATAAAATATTAAAATGGGGATGGTGGAACCCAGGGGCATTCGACCTCCGAGCTACACCCTGCCCTATTTTTGATTCTTTGTTTTGAAACTCAGTCTCACTAAGTTGCAGAGGGCCTCACTAAGTAGCTGAGGCTGTCCGCGAACCGCGATTCTCCGGTCTCAGCCTCCCAAGCACTGGGATTGCAAGCGTGTGCCAGCAAGCCCGGCTAAACATACATATATATATATATATATATATATATATATATATATATATATATATATATATAATTTTTTTTTTTTTTTTTTGGTGGTACTGGGGTTCCTGGAAGCCCTTCTACCTCTGGGCTACACTCCCAGACCTATTTTTTATTTTTGGAAACAGGCTTTCTTAAGTCAGCAAACCTGTGCGATCCTCCGGTCTCCACCTCCTAAGCACGGGGATTACAAGCGTGCGCCACCACGCCCGGCTAGCCCTATATATATATATATATATATATTTTTTTTTTTTGGTACTGGGGTTCCTGGAAGCCCTTCTACCTCTGGGCTACACTCCCAGACCTATTTTATATTTTTGAAACAGGGTCTCTTACGCCAGCGCGGCTGGCTTCGAACCTGCGCGATCCTCCTGTCTCCGCCTCCCAAGCGCGGGGATGACAAGCGTGAGCCACCACGCCCGGCTAGCCCTATATTTTTTAATCTTTTTTTTTTTTTTTTCTCGTACTGGGGATGGAATGCAGGGGCTTTTTACTTCCAGGCTACACTCCCTGACAGCGCCCTCCACCTGCTGACTCATGGGGGAGTCGCCAGCCACACAGGGAGGACGTGACTCATGGTCCTGCGGCGCTGGGCAGAGGGCGAGCCGAGCCGGGACGACAGGTAGAGAAAAGGAAGGTCAGGCCGCAGCCCAGCCCTGGGGAGGAGCCTCGGCCACCGCGAGCGCCGTGGCTCTGGCCACCACCAGCCTGCGACCCTCCAGCCTGCACTGGGATTCCAGCTGTGCGCCACCACAGCTGGCTTGCTGGAGACCTGCAGAGCAACATCTGCTCTTAAGGACAGATCGGTGAGCGCCAGGGAAGTGCATCGGGGCGCGGGGGCCCAGCCGCGTCCTGTGTGCGACGCAGACAGCCGGGCGGCGGGATCTTTGCACCGGCACTGGGGCTCTGTGAGCCATCCTCCCTCTCTCCCTGGAAACAGAGGCGCCTGTGGGGACTTCTAGACAACACACTTCGAAATTCTCTCTCCACTCAGAGCCACGCCCCGCTGGAAACAAGAAGTAAACAGAACAAAGCCCTGTCCAGTGCAGAGGCAACAGCAATCCGTATCCTTTATGTTCTCTACCTACGCCCCAGTTTTTAATCTTTATTTATTAATTTATTTTTTAAATACTGGGGATGGAACCCAGGGGCATTCTACCCCCAAGCTCTACCCCCAGCCCTATTTTTTATTCTTTCTCTCTTTATTTATTTTTGGTGGTACTGGGGTTCCTGGAAGCCCTTCTCCCTCCGGGCTACACTCCCAGACCTATTTTTACATTTTTATTTGGAAACAGGGTCTCCTAAGCCAGCGCGCGCGGCTGGCTTCGAACCTGCGCGATCCTCCTGTCTCTGCCTCCCAAGCGCGGGGATGACAAGCGTGCGCCGCCACGCCCGGCTTATTCTCTATTTTGAAACCGGGTCTCACTGAGTTGCAGAGGGCCTCACTAAGTCGCTGAGGCTGTCCATGAACCGCGATCCTCCTGTCTCAGCCTCCCGAATGCCGGGATGACAAGCGGGCACCACCACGCCCGGCTTGTTTTATCCTTAGTTTTGAAACAGGGTCTCAACACACTGAGGAAAGCCTAAGTAGCTGAGGCTGGCTGAGAACCTGTGATCTTCCTGTCTCAGCCTCTCAGGTCTTGGGATTTCAAGCGTAGGCCACCATACCCAGCTGAAAAGGGCCATTTAGCTGTATTGGAGTGCATTTACCACAGGCACCAGCCGCCTTCCTCGGCACAGCTAAAGTATTACAGATTTATTTTGGTGCTAAGGCTTGAACCCAGGGCATTCTACCTTTGAACTATAGCCCCATCCCTTTATTATTTTTTATTTGGAAACAGGGTCTCACTAAGATTCTGAGAACCTAAATAAATTGCTGAGGCTGGCTTCGAACCTGTTTCCTCCTGTCTCGGCCTTCCGAGCACTGGAATTACAAGCGTGTGCCACCACGCCCAGCTCTGAAGAGATCATTTAATGCCCCCTAAGCCAGGCATGGTAGCTCACACCGGTAATCCCGGTACATGGGAGGCTGAGACAGGAGGATCTCAGGTTTGAAGCCAGTCTCAGTAACTACGGGAGGCTGTGTTTTCAGTTAAAAAAAATAAAATAGGGCTGAGGGTGTAGCTGAGAGCTAGACCACCCCTGGGTTCAGTCCCCAGTATCAATAAGAAAATGAAAAAGGAAAGAAATCAGTAACTCTTGTACCTACTAGCCGGGTTTCGAAATCTAAAAAAACAAACTCGCACCCACTAAACTTGCTCCACCCGCTGGGGCCTCTGAACAAACAAGGCCACCCGGAAGGGTCCTTGGCTGAGGACCAAAGATCTACAGCGGGAGCTTTATTTCTTTTTCTTTTCCTTTTTATTTTTTCCGGGTCTGGGGATGGAACCCAGGGGCATTCTACCTGCGAGCTCCACCCCCAGCCCTATTTTTCATTCTTTACTTTGAAACAGGGTCTCACTGAGTTGCAGAGGGCCTCACTAAGTAGCTGAGGCTGGCCGCGAACCGCGATCCTCCCGGATGCGGGGATTACAGCGTGCGCCCGGCGACGGCGGGAGTTTCTAAACACTTCGGCCTGGAGGTCTAAGGATGGCCGGGCGGGGATGGGAATCTGGCAATCGAGCCGGGAGGAGACTGCAGTCTTTGCTCAGGAGTGCTCTGCGGGCCCTCTGGTGCTCCCGGAAGCGAGTCCCGGGGCGCAGGCCGCGTCCCCCGCTTCCGGACAGGACCCGGGGTGGACGAGGGCCCCGCGGACCCCGCCCGGTCCCGGAGCTGAGGCTCCACCTCCGCGCCGGAGCCACGCCCCGCAGCCCGCCGCCGCTTCCCATTGGGCAGGGGGAGTGGCTCCAGGCTCGCGTGTTCCGACCTCGCCCAATGGGAGCTGGGGGCGTGGCCCGGGGCGTGGCTCTGGGCGTGGCTCGGGCGCAGCCCACGCGGAGATCGCAGGAGGCTCCGCCCGTGCGGGCGCTTCGGGTCCCGGCTGGCACGAAGCCCCCGGCCGCCGGCGCCCCCCGCGGGCCCCCGGAGGGGCGGAGGGGTCTCCACGGCCGGCAGCCGGCCCTCGGGGCACCCCCGACCCTGGGATGGATGGGCGGACATCGCTTCTTTCGGGGCCGGGGACCCCACTCGCCGGGTCCCAGGCTCGGTGTCCCCCATCCCTGCCCGCCGACTGAAACGCCGGGGGTCGCGGAGACCCCTCGCAGCGCACCCACCTGCAGCCCGGGCCGCAGCGAGCAGCCAGGCGACGGCCAGGCCCAGCGCGCAGCCCGCGGTCCTCATGCTCGCGGAGCTCCGGGCGGCGGCGACTGCGGCCGGCCGCACCCCGCGAGTCCGGGCAGGGGAGGAGTCTGCATGGCGTGATTTTCAGGAGTCTTCGCCTCTCGGGGGCGGGGCTTCGCGGGCGAGCCCCCTTAACCCGTGGAGCCCTGGACTGCGAACGGGCGCCAGGGCAGCCGGCACGCACACGCACGCACGCACACACGCGCACACACACGCACGCGCGCACGCGCACACACACGCACGCGCGCGCACACACACACGCACACATACGCGCGCGCACACACACACGCGCACACGCACACACACGCGCGCGCACACGCACGCGCACACACGCGCGCACGCGCACACATACGCACGCACGCGCACGCGCACGCACGCACACGCGCACGCACACGCGCACACACGCACACATACGCACACACACGCACGCATGCGCACACGCACACACATATGCACGCACACACACGCGCACACACGCACGCACGCACACACACGCGCACACACACACGCACGCACACACGCACGCACACACGCACGCACACACGCTCACACACAGCCCCAGTTCCAAGTGTGTCTCTTGAAAGAGTCCCCTGAAACTTCCTAACTTGTAACAGCCGCGTGTCTTTATGGGGACCAAGGCATCCTCACCATCCTTTCAGATCTCTTGAGGGCCTCCCCTGCCCGGAAAAGAAAACAGACACAGGGGAAACTTCCTTTCTTCTCTCTCTATAGTTTCCTCTTCCTTTCTAGGAATTGTGTGTAGATGACTAAGGTTAGTGGTATATATATATATATATATACTTTTGTTGTTGTTGTTGTTGTTGTTTTTGTTTTTGTTGTTTTTTGGGTTTTTTTGGTGGTCCTGGGAATGGAACCCAGAGGCTTTCTACCCCCAGGCTATACTCCCAGACCTATTTTATATTTTATTTGGAAACAGGGTCTCACTGAGTTGCTGAGAGCCTCACTAAGTAGCTGAGGCTGGCTTCGAACCTGCGCGATCCTCCTGTCTCAGCCTCCCAAGCGCGGGGATGACAAGCGTGCGCCACCACGCCCAGCAGTTTTTGTTTTTTGTTTTTATTTTTTTGCAGGTCTGGAAATGGAACCCAGGGGCATTGGACTCTGAGCTACACCCCCAGCCCTATTTTTTTTTATCTTTAATTAATTAATTAATTTATTTATTTATTTTTGGTGGTACTGGGGATGGAACCCAGGGGCATTCTACCTCTGGGCTACACTCCCAGACCTATTTTGTAATATTTTATTTGGAAACAGCGTCTCAAGCCAGCGTGGCCGGCTTCGAACCTGCGCGACCCTCCTGTCTCAGCCTCCCAAGCGCGGGGATTACAAGCGTGCGCCACCAGGCCCGGCTATTTTTTAATCTTTATTTTGAAACAGGGTCTCACTGAGTTGCAAAGGGCCTCACTAAGTAGCTGAGGTTGTCCTCAATCCGCGATCCTCCCGTCTCAGCCTCCTGAATGCTGGGATGACAAGCGTGCGCCAAGCCCGGCTCTAATGGGGTATAGTTTTTCAATGGTGATTCCAAATTATAAGCAGCACTCAAAGGAACTTAACAAAACCTTCAGGAAAGTAGGGCCTCAACATTAATTTGTCTCTCGTGGATTTGTCCAACACGTGGATGAATTTGGAGCAAAAAAAAATCTCAAAAATCAATTGGTCCGGTACCTGGGATCTGGACAGAAATATTGATTTTAGGACAGGGTTGGGCAAACAGAGGGTGGCTTTCTCTCCCCACAGCCAAGACAGGAGCAAACAGCCTGTCCCAGATGGGTCTGATGAAGAGCAGAGCTGAAGAATCGGGGTGCTTTCTGTGGGGTCCCTGGGTGTTCCGTAGCCCTGGGCTGAAAGGCACCTGTGGGGTCGGGTGGCCCCGTGGCAGCGTGCCTGAGGCCCTGGCTTCCGTCCCCAGCACCACAAACCAACATAAATAAGTAAGGGGCACCCCTGAGAATCTTGTCAGCACCCCACGAAGGACCTGACAGTCTTGGAGGGATCACCAGGGTTGACCTGGGTCCTTAGGTGTTTGTAAACTGAGTTCAGATGGGAGTTGCAATCTCTTTTGGGGTCACTAAGAAGCCCATCATGGAAGGCAGAAAAGGGAGAGGACAGCTGGATCCTCAGAAAAAAAAGCTTGATTAGACTGGACATTGGGCACATGTCTATAATCCCAGAATTCAGAAGGCTTAAACTGGAAGATCTCAGGCTCCAGGATAGCCTCAGCAACTTGGAACCTGCTTCAAAATGAAAAATAGAGCCGGGCGTGGTGGCGCACGCTTGTCATCCCCGCGCTTGGGAGGCGGAGACAGGAGGATCGCGCAGGTTCGAAGCCAGCCGCGCTGGCGTAAGAGACCCTGTTTCAAAAATATAAACTAGGTCTGGGAGTGTAGCCCGGAGGTAGAAGGGCTTCCAGGAACCCCAGTACCACCAAAAAAAAAAAAAAAAAAAAAAGAAAGAAAGAAAAATATAATAGGGGTTGGGAGCCAGGCATGGTGGTGTGTTCTTATAGTCCCAGTACTTGGGAGGCTGAGACAGGAGGATCGCAGGTTCACAGCCAGCCTCAGCTATTTAGTGAGGCCCTCCACAAATTAGTGAGGCCCTGTTTCAAAATAAAGAATAAGAACTGGGTGTGGTGGCGCACGCTTGTAATCACAGCATTCGGGAGGCCCTTTGCAACTCAGTGAGACCCTGTTTCAAATGAATAAAAAATTGGACAGGGTGTGTGTAGCTCAGAGGTCAAATGCCTCTGGGTTCTAGCCCCAGACCTGCAAATAAATAAATAAAGCTGGGCGTGGTGGGCACGCTTGTCATCCCCGCGCTTGGGAGGCGGAGACAGGAGGATCGCGCAGGTTCGAAGCCAGCATCAGCTACTTAGTGAGGCTCTCAGCAACTTAGTGAGACCCTGTTTCCAAATAAAGAACAAAAAATTGGGCTGGAGGTGTTTCTGGGAGCTACAATACCTCCCCAGTACCACCCCCCGTATTGCAAAAAAAGGAAAAAAAGGCAAGTTGGAGGAGTTATTACATTTATGAACACGTCTGTATGGCGTTCCAGTCCTTATAGCAGAGGCTTAGTTTAACAAAAATACAGAACGACCGGGCTGTGGCGCACACTTGCACCCGGCCACCACTTAGCCCTGGGACCGCAAGCGTGGCTGCTTGCTTGACTGAGAGCAGGGTCCTGTGTCCCCGATGGGCCTGGATCCTGGGCTCAAGCGGCGCTCCCCGCAGCCGCCCTCCGGCCGTGCAGCCCGCGGCCTCTGCCCTCCCCGCCCGAGGCCTGGACGGGGCTCCAGAAGGGCCTGGGCTCAAGCCGGCTGCTGCCAGGGCTGCGCCCCGCACCACGCCCTCTGCGGCAGCCGCCGGCCCAGGCCCACCCGCCACCCGCAGCTGTGGCCCCCACTGTCCCGGGGTCAGAGGCACCCGGCTTTCTGCCTCTGTGGGTGGGGGCGTCCCTGCACCCTCAAGCCACCGAGCTCACCAGCTCCGCGAGGCTGCAGTGAGCTGATGCCGGGGCCGTGATCGGAGCCCTGGGCACAAGCGGTACATCCCACACATGGCTTCTGCTCCCTGGGTCCTGTTCTGTTGCAGCTGAGTGATCCCGCCTTTATTTATTTATTTATTTCTCCGGGCTACACTCCCAGAACTTTTCTTTTTATATTTTATTTGGAAACAGCGTCTCTTAAACTAGAGAGGCTGCCTTCGAACCTGCGCGATCCTCCTGTCTCCGCCTCCCAAGCGCTGGGATTACAAGCGTGCCCACCACGCCCGGCTCCTCTTTTATTCTTTATTTTGAAACAAGGTCTCACTAACTTGCAGAGGGCCTCATGGAGTAGCTGAGGCCGGCCAGGAAACTGAATCCATGATCTTCCTGTCTCCGCCTCTCAAACACTGGGATTACAAGCATGCACCACCACACCTGGCTTTTATTTATTTATTATTTTGGAACAAGGTATCACTAGGTTGCCGAGGGCCTTGCTAAACTACTGAGGCTAGTCTCAAATCCCCAATCCTCTTTTCTCAGCTTCCCAATTGCTGGGATGACAGGTGTGTGTCACCATGCCTGGCCCTATTGTATTATGTTGGGGATTAAACCCACAGGCATTCTACCACTGAGCTACACCAGCCCTATTTTATTTTTTATTTTGAAACAGGGTCTTGCTAAGTTGGACAGGCTGGTTTGAAACTTGTAATTTTCCTGTCTCAGCCTCCTAAATCAGACCTGGCTTTTTTTTTTTTTTTTTTTTTTTTTTGTAGTGCTGGGGATGAAACCCAGGGGCATTCTACCTCCAAGCTACAACCCCAGCCCTATTTTGTATTTTTTATTTTGAAACAGGGTCTCACTGAGTTGCAGAGGGCCTAAGTAGCTGAGGCTGGCCTCGAACCCCGATCCTCCTGTCTCAGCCTCCCGAATGCTGGGATGATAAGCGTGCGCCACCGCGCTCGGCTTCAGACCTGACTTTTTCATTATTCCTCCTCTTCCTCCTCCGGCCATGGACCCAGGCCCAGTGCTTGACAGGCAGAGCTTGACCGTGGGCCACACTGCGTCCCTGGAATGCACCTGATCTCAAAGGTGCCTCGGTGCCGCGGGGTCTCAGCGGGTCCCGGCAGGAGCTCCTCCTGGCAGAGGGCCCACCACGCCCGCTCGTCCTGGCTTCCACCTTGAATTCACCTCGAATTCACCAGGACAGGACGCTCACCCCAGATTGGTCTCTGCCCCAGCCAGCGTGGCTTCTGGCCAAGATGAGTCAGGACAGCTGTGGCCCGGCCTTTGGCCCTGCCGGCCCCAGAGAAAGCGCGATTGGCGGCCAGAGGCTGCAGTGGTTTCCAGTGGGTCCCATGAGGACGAGCCACGGCTCGGCGGGTCTGCGAGCGCGCCTCCATGGCGGCTTCTCCTGCGGGAGCCTGGCCTTCTAAGGGTTAAAGGAGGGAGCAATCCCAGCATGCTGGAGGCTGAGACCGGAGGTCAGCGACTTAGTGAGGCCCTTTGCAACTCAGTGAGACCCTATTCCAAAATAAAGAATAAAAATTAGGGCTGGGAGTGTAGCTCGGAGGTAGAATACTCCTGGGTTCCGTTCCCAGTACTGAAAAAAAAAAAAAAAAAAGTGTGCAAAATTGGGCCCAGTGCCACACGCTTGCAATCCCAGCACGTGGGAGGCTGAGGCAGGAGGACTGGGCCGCAGGCTCAGGGCCAGCCACAGCAGCTTAGCAAGGCCCTGTTTCAAAATTAAAAAAAATAAATAAATAAAAATAAATCCCAGCATTTGGGAGGCGGAGACAGGAGGATCATGGTTCATGGCCAGCCTCAGCTACTTAGTGAGGCCCTTTGCAACTCAGTGAGACCCTGTTTCAAAATAAAGAAAAAAAATAGGGCTGGGGGTGGAGCTCGGAGGTAGACTGCCCCTGGGGTCCATCCCTTGAGGAGGCTGAGACAGAGGATTGCAGATTTGAGGCCAGTCTAGTAAGACCCTGTTTCCAAATAAAATAGGGCTGGGTGAAGCTGCAAGGTAGAGGCCCCTGGGTTGGATCCCCGTGTCCTCACAGACGTCCGCGAGTCTGACGTGAGACCCGGCCTTGGCCTTGGAGCTCCGAGCTGGCTGGGGCGGTCCGGGAACACGGCCGGTCGGGGAAGGAAACTGACCATCCTGGGCTGGACTGCGTCAGTAGACCTGGAGGCAGAGCCTCCCATTTCTGCTCTGTCCAGATGCCAAGGTGCAATATTTTGGGGTGGCATGCTCTTTTTCCCTTTTTTTTTTTTTTTTTTTTTGGTGATACTGTTGATTGAACCCAGGGGCATTCTACCTCTGAGCTACACCCCCAGCCCTATTTTTTGTTCTTTATTTTGAAACAGGGTCTCACTGAGTTGCGGAGGGCCGAAGTAGCTGAGGCTGTCCGTGAACCAAGATCCTCCCTTCTCAGCCTCCCGAGTGCTGGGATGACAAGTGTGCGCCCCCACACCCGTCTCTGGCTCTTTATTCTTTATTTTGAAATAGGGTCTCACTAGGTTGCTGAGGGTCTAAGTAGCCGACACTGGTGGTGAACCTGCGCTCCTCCTGTCTCAGCCTCCCAAGTACTGGGATTACCCCAGTACTATGAACAGGGCTGCCGGGAGCGGGCCGAGGGCGCCTCGCCGCGGTGTGGGATGCTGGTGCCAGGAGCTGGCTCGAATGGCAGGTGCAGGGGCTCCGGGGGCCAAGGCTGGAGGCTCCGGCCAGAGAAGCGAGCGGGGCTGGTTGGGACAGAGGGAGTTGAGGGAGGCGAAGGTGCCCAGGCCGGCCTGGTGCTGCGGGGAGGGCTCTTGATTGGCAGAGGGCGGTGCCGGCCTCGGGGCTCACAGGTGGCCTCCTGCGGACGTGGGAATGTACCGGAGCGGTCAGGAGGGAGGTGGCCCGCGGGCCGGTGGGAGCCGAGGGGTCGTGGCAAGGGGCTCAGGGTCTGTTCCCGGTTGGGCTGGGACCCACTTGGAGTCTGAGGCCAAGGTCGCACCAGTTTGCCCACCGGCACCCCTGCAGAGCGGCCGTGCGTGTCCCCGTGGGGCCCGTGCGACGTGGAGCCCTGAGATCACTTGTCACATAAGGGCGGATGCTAAGGCGGGCGGGCGTGGTGGACAACGCGTCCAATCCCAGCATTTGGGAGGCTGAGACTGGAGGACCACGGTTCAGCCTCAGCTGCTCAGTGAGGCCCTTTGCAACTCAGCGAGACCCTGTTTCAAAAGAAAGAATACAAAACGGGGCTGGGGGTATGTAGAATGCCCCTCGGTTCTATCCCCAGTACCGGAAAAAAAAAAAAAAAAACAGCAAATGGTCCAGGAGCGCCAAGCACCCTGGGGTGGGCTGCTGGCCCCCGCTGAGTGCCCGGGTGGGCTGGCCTCACAGTCAGGAGGGAGCAGAGCTCCTGCAGGCCGCTTCCTGCGTCAGCACTGACCGCTGCGAGGCCACCCAGTGGGCGACCTTGCCCTGCCGCCAGGAGCCCAGGGGTCCAAGGAGAAAGCCTGCCCGAGCTGCCCGCAGGCGGCCTCCATCAGCCTTAGGACACCCTACCCACCCGCTGTCCTCTCCTGGGGTGCCTGGAACCTGGTCTCAGGCCTCCCAGGGCACCGCCACCTGCGACCACAGCCCTGATCTCTGCCTTTTTAAAAAAGTAAGAAAAGTATTTGTGGTAATAGAGATTGAACTCGGGGACAGCCGACCTCTGACCTATACCCCTAGTTCTGTCTCAGCCTCCCAAATATCGGGGTTACAGGCATAAGCCATAACACCAGGTTTCTTATTTATTTATTTATTTATTTATTTATTTATTTATTTATTTGTGGTACTGGGTATAGAACCCAGGGGCATTCTACCTCTAGCTATACCCCAGCCCTGTTTTTTTTTTTTCCCCCCCAGGTCTGGGGATGGAACCCAGGGCATGTGACCTCCAAGATACACCCTCTGCTCTATTTTTTTTTTGGTGGTACTAGGAGTGGAACCCAGGGGCATTCACTTCTGAGCTACAGCTTTTTTTTTTTTTTTTTTTTTGAAACAGTCTGAGTTGCGGAGGGCCTAAGTAGCTGAGGCTGTCCACGAACCATGGTCCTCCTGTCTCAGCCTCCCAAATGCTGGGATTACAAATGTGTGCCACCACGCCCAGCTTGGTCCTTTTTTTTTTTTTTTTTTTTTTGTGGTACTGGGTACTGGGGTTCCTGGAAGCTCTTCTACCTCCCGGCTACACTTCCAGACCTATTTTATATTTGGAAACAGGGTCTCTTAAACCAGTGAGGCTGGCTTCGAACTGTAGGAGCCCAGCACCCCAACCGCCCCAGCCTTCGGGACTTCCCGCCCCAGTGCCCGTTTACAGGCACTGGGACTTTGTGTTGCTGGGACTTGACTTCCCTGTGTTCCAGGAACTGGCCCACCGAAGAAACTGTTGCTAGCTGCAACTGTTGCTAAGTGCCAAAAAGAATAATACCTGATAAGCTACCCCATCCTAGTAAAGGTCAGAAGTAAAAACCAATGACAACGAGTCACCTAATGCTCAATGTTAACTGGACTTTTGTGTTTTAAGAGTATAAAAGCTGCAAGCTTGTTACCCAGGGTCGATTCCTCAACTTGCGAGGCGACCCCAGCGCTGGATCCAATAAACCTCTTGCAAATTGCATCGCTATCTGCCCGTGAGCGATTTCTGGGAGGGGTGCGTGCTTCCCGGGGGCGCCGGGTCCAATAGAACCTGCGCATCCTCCTGTCTCCGCCCCCCAAGCCTGGGGATTACAGGCCCGCGCCACCACGCCCGGCTTTTTTTTTTTTTTTTTTTTAATGATGTGGTACTGAGGGTGGAACCCAGGGGCTTCTCCACCTCTGGGCTCTACTTCCAGACCTATTTTATATTTTATTTGGAGACAAGGTCCCACTAAGTTGCTGAGAGCCTAAGTAGCTGAGGCTGGCTTCGAACCGGTGTGATCCTCTTGTCTCAGCCTCCCAAGCACAGAAATTACAAGTGTGCGCCACCACGCCCGGCTGTCATTCACCCTCACAGCATGCCCGGGGTTGTAGAGGTCCCCGCTCGGTGAGCACAGCCGGGCCCCATCTCTGGCATCTAGGGGCTGAGCACAGCTGCAGTCCGTGTCTGTGAGGGTCACGGGCTCAAGGTCGGCCTCAGCAGCTTAGGCTCTCAGCAGCTTAGTAAGACCCTGTTTCAAAGGAAAAACAGCTGGAGGTGTAGCTCAGAGGCAGGACGTCCCTGGGCTCAATCCCCAGCACCGCTAAAATGAACCTAAAAATAGTTTTCCTGTTCAACACTCCAGAAGAAGAGATGGCCAGAGGAAGCAGGATGCTCCTGGGGTGCCTTTTGGCTTCTTGCTTTCCAGGTGAAAAAAGGTTGCTTCCTGGCTTCGCCGCTGAGGTGAGCAACACGTGTTTCTGCTGGAGTGGGCAGACACATTCCCACCCCACTCTTTTTTTTTTACTGGAGCTTGAACCTAAGGGCATTCTACCTTTGAGCTATACCTCCAGCTCTACCTTTTTCTAAAAAAAATTTTTTTTGGGTCTGGTACTGGGGATGAAACCCAGGGGCATTCTACCCCTGAGCTGTACCCCCAGCCCTATTTTTTATTCTTTATTTTTTAATTATTATTTTTTGTGGGTCTGGGCTGGAACCCAGAGGCATTTGACCTCCGAGTTACACCCCCTGCCCAATTTTTTATTCTTTATTTAGAAACAGGGTCTGAGTTGTGAAGGGTCTCACTAAGTAGCTGAGGCTGTCTGAGAACAGCGATCCTCTGGTCTCAGCCTCCCAAATGCTGGGATTACAAGTGTGCGCCGCCACGCCCGGCTTATTCTTTATTTTGACACAGGGTCTGAGTTGCAGAGGGCCTCCACGCCAGCTCCTTTCCTTGCTGAAATATGAGAGATGTGACCTCGGCAGCCATTTCAGGCCACAGGTGACCTTGGATCCAGTGGTGGGCGAGGTGAAGGACTAAGGAACGGAGGCCCTGTGCTGGGGTCCGCCCTTGGGAGGCTGAGACAGGAGCGCAGGCGAGGCCAGCCTCAGCTACTCAGTGAGGCCTCTGTAACTTAGTGAGACCGATTCAAAATAAAGAGTGAGAAATCGGGCTGGGGCGTAGCCGGGAGGGACGTCCCGGCTTCAGTGCCCAGCGCCACACACTTCGGCTGTGCAGGGCTGATGTTTGTCTGGCATGCGTGAAGCCTTGGGTTCCAGCCCCAGCATGGAAGAGAAAATCCCGAACACCACATCAGCTGTGAGGCGGCCCTGCTGCTGGACCTGGAAGCAGTGGTTACATGCTGGAAGCATGGAGGGCAGGCATGACGACAGCGGCTCGTTAGGAACCGTGCGTGTGAGGGGGTGCTGGGGACTGAACCCTGGGGCATTCTATTTCCCAGCTATACCCCCCCCCATTTTTTTTTTTGTGGTCCTGGGGATGGAAGCCAGGGCACTGTGCCTCCGAGCTACACCCCCAGCTCCAGTTAGTCTTTTTATTTTTCAAACAGGGTTTCAGTGAGTTGCAGAGTCTAAGTAGCTGAGGCTGGCCAAGAACCCGGGCCCTCCTGTCTCAGCCTCCCAAGTACTGGCGTTACAAGGGCGCACACCACGCTGGCTGGCTTTTCTCACTTCCAAGATGGAACTCAGGGACACCTGCCTCTCGGCTACTCCCTCAGCCCACTTTATTTTAGAAGAGTCTCGCTAATGGTGAGGCTGGTCTCGAACCTGCGATGCTCCTGTCTCAGCCTTCCCATGCTGGGATCACGGTGTAGAGGATGGAGGGAGAGGAAGGCCGCAGGAGGCCGGGTCGTGGTCGTGGCCTCTTTATGCCCCCCCAGCCCAGGGAGCCGTGTCCTCTGAGAGGGCCCAGGACGATGGGGCTCAAAACAGGAGCGCAGCGAGTGTTGGTTTAATTTATTTCTGCTGCCATCCAGTGACCCGACGAGAGCCGCGCGGCCTGCCCACAGGCGGGGGCCGGGCGCACGGCAGGCAGGCTGCAGTTGATGCGTCACACACGCCAGGGCGCCAGGACAGGCGCGGGCACAACAGTCCTACATCTTCTCTCCGTATAAATATGGAAGATTTCTTGTTTATACAGTTTCCCGTCTCAACTACGTCTGCCGCTACGGCACTAAGGGCTACTCCGGCATCGCATGGCGCGCGGCGCTCAGTCCTCCTCGCTGCCGCTCCCCGAGCGCTCCTGCAGAGGGACACAGACAGGGGGACGGGCGTGAGTGAGGCGGCGCAGCCCGGCCCTCACCCGCCCCGGCGGCCCGCTCACCTCCTCCTGCTCCTCCTCGCTGTCCTCGTCACTCACGACGGGCTTGGCCCGCGAGCCGCGGCTGGGCCGCCGCCGCGCCCCCTTGAGCCGGTCCTGCGCCTTCTCCTTGCGGCCCAGCTTGATCTTCACCTTGACCGAGCGGGCTGCGGGGAGAGAGGCCATGAGCCCGAGAGCAGAGAGCAGCGCAGGGCCAGCGCGGCCGCGCCCCGCCCACACTCACACTCCGACTCCGAGCCCTCCTCCTCGGCCTCCTCCTCCTCCTCGCTGTCCTCGCCCTCGCTGTCGTCTTCCTTCTCCACCTTCTGCCTCACGCTGGTGAACACCGACTGCAGGACGATGGAATCCTCGTAGATCTGAGGGGACAGGCGGCTGAGACACTGCCCTCGGGGCCGGCCAGCACCGAGGGCCCCAGGGCCACACTAGTACCCGGCAGGCACACCCTGGCAGAACAGCTGCCCGGCTTCGCCCACGCCCGGCTCTGGGCCCAGACACCCAGGACTCAAGCCGGGTGTGGGCGGGCCAGGGGTCGGGCCAGGGGTCGGCTGCAGAAAGGCCACAGTCCCTAGGATTTTTGGGGGGAGTACTGGGGACTGAACCCAGGGCACTCTATCTCTGAGCTACACCGCCCGTCTGATTTTTTTATTCTTTATTTTGAAACAGGGTCTCGTTAAGTTGCAGAAGGCCTAAGTGGCCGAAGCTGGCCGTGAACCTGCGGTCCGCCTGTCTCAGCCTCTCAAGTACTGGGATTCCACGTGTGCGCCACCAGGCCCAGACCACAGGATTCTGCGAGTCCTCTAGAAAACTTCTGCTGGGATTGAAACCTGAGATGTTTACCCCTGAGAACCACCCAGCCCTATTTTATTTAACTTTGAAACAGGTCTTGCTAGGCCCCCGAGGCCTTCTCAAACCTGCGGTCCTCCTGTCACCTCCCAGGTTGCCAGGTGGCCGACCCTGCGGCCCTCCCGCGGCCCCACCACTCACCAGCGAGCCCTCCAGGTTGAAGGTCTGCGCGTTCTGGCACAGCAGCATCACGTCCTTCTCCAGGTCGCCGAGGCTGCGGTACTTATGATTGCGAATGCGCTCCTGCAGGGAGGGAGGGGGCAGCCCTGAGCCAGGACCCGTGGCGCAGGCCGGGCGGCGGACAGCTCCGGGGAGCGCGCCCTGCCACGACCTTGATCTTTTTTTCCTTTGCGGTACTGGAGATGGAACCCAGGGACATTCTACCTCCAAGCTATACTCCCGGCCCTATTTTTAGTCCTTTTTAAGTTTGAAATAGGGCCTAAGTAGTAGCTGAGGCTGCCTGCGAACCTCCCGTCTCTGCCTCCCAAATGCTGGGATTATAAGCACGCGCCACCATGCCTGGCTACCTTGATCTTCTTGAAGTCCACGGGCTTGCGGATGAGCTCGTAGTACTCAGGTAGCTCCTTGCGCGAGGGCAGCTGGATGAAGACCTCACTGAGCTGCCGTCCACTGCTGCTGTAAGGCAGGATGGGGTGTCACTCCCGGCCGCCCTGGCACGTGGGCAGGCGCCATATGTGTGCTATCCTGACCTCCAGGGCACTGCAGAGGGGCAGCCAGGGGCTCAGGACAGAGGGGACCCAGGCCAGCAGAGTGCATGCCGGGAGCACACGTGTGCTAGTGTCTTGCGGTACCAGGTGCCCAGTGCCGACCCCCGCAATCGGGTGGGATTGGCTGGCCCCGACCTCTGCTGCTGCGAGGCCCCTTTCCACCCCGGCTCCCACACACCCTGCCATGGTTTCGCTGTCGATGGCAGAGGGGCGTGGGGCGCTGGCGTGGCGGTGCAGAGCTCAGTAAAAGCTGTCTGCGTGGCTTCCTTCCTCTAAGGGCATGCGGTCTGGGTCTGCAATATGCCCTGTTCTTTTCTAGCTCTTCCCAGAAGACAGGGTGGCACCGTCACGGAGGCCCCTGGTGGGCAGGTCTGCCTTGCGAGACCCCAGACAGGCGGCTGGTGTCGCCGAGGAGCCCCCACCCTCCCTGACAGGCGCAACAGACACTCCCCGGCTCTGAAGGCTAAGAATGCTCTCAGCCACGGGGGTGAGTCACAGCACCTTTGAGAATAAAGCTCGGAGCAGAACGCGCGCTCTGCCCTCCGCCAGCTGGGCTCCTTTGCAGCGCTGGGGACAGGCCCCGCGCAGGCTTCTCTCGGAAATCCCGAGGCGCCCGCAGCTCTGGGCTCTGGCCGACTGGCTGCCATGGTGAGGCCGCGCGCCTTCCTGCAGCCTCCGAGCCTCCGTTACCCCCGGAGCCCTTGGTTAGAGCACCTATTAACATCCGCTCAGGTGTATGGCTCACCTCAGTGTCCTGGGATGAGCGGATCTTTTACCCACGTGCTCTTTATCTTATGGTGCTAGGGGCGGAACCCGTGGGCCCTCTTCCTCCAGGCTCCACTCCCACTTATTTTTTATTCTGAAACAGGGTCTCATTAACTTGCAGAGGCCTCACTAAATAGCTGAGGCTGGCCGTGACCCTGTGATCCTCCTGCCTCAGCCTCCCGAGGACTGGGATTACAAGCGCGCCACCTCTGGCCTGTTTTCTTTCCTTTCCTTTCTTGTTTTTGCGGTACCGGGGTTGGAACTCAGTGGCATTCTACCTCTGAGCTACAGCAGTAGCCCTATTTTTTATTTTTTGGAACAGGGTCTCACTGAGTTGCAGAGGGCCTCACTAAGTAGCCGAGGCTGGCCGCGAACCGCGATCCTAAGTGTGCGCCACCACATGCGGCTTTCTCTTCTTTCGCTGTTTAGGTGCCGTTGATTCCTGCTGAGTCCTGAAATCAACAGAACTCAGGTCTGCTTCAGGATGGCACATGTATCTGGCTTCTAGTTCTCAACTTGACAGACACTCCCAGCGGATCCCAGCATCATGATTTGAATAAGTCTCAGGCAGAGGCAATCAATCCAAGAGCCTGTCTGGCCTGCTCATAAGACAAGAAAAGCTCCACCTGCCCTCCTTAGTCCGCTTCAAACCATCTTCCTGACCTCTCCGCTCAAGTCTCAGTAATTTAAGCCAGCAAGGAACAGCACAGAATTCTCAAAACTGATCAATGCAGAGCCACACGTGAGGTACCCCAAAGAAAACGCTATAGAGCCAGGCGTGGCGGTACACGCTCCATACGTGGGGGCTGAGACAGGAGGATCGCGGTTCGCGGCCAGCCCCAGCCACTTAGTGAGGCTCTCCGCAACGTAGCAAGACCCGGTTTCCAAATAAAGTATAAAAAACAGGACTGGAAGTGTAGCTCGGAGGTAAAATGTCCCTGGGTTCAATCCCCAGCACCAGGAAAAAAAAGTTAAAGAGGAACTTTCTGGCCAGGCGTGGTGGTGCACGCTTGTAATGTCAGCATTCGGCAGGCTGAGACAAGAGAATCTTGGTTCAAGGCCAGCCTCAGCTACTTAGTGAGGCCCTTTGCAACTCGGTGAGACCCTGTTTCAAAATAAAGAATAAAACATACAGCTGGGGTGTAGCTCAGTGGTAAAATGCCCCTGGGTTCCAGCCCCAGCACTGCAAAAAAAAAAAAAAAAAAGAAAAAAAAAAAAAAAAAGAGAGAAATATGGCTGGGAGTGTAGCTCAGAGGTAGAATGCCCGAGTTCAATCCCCAGTACCACAAAACCAAAACCAAACAGAGGCACTTTCCTGCTGGGTGTGGGGGCACACACCAGTAGCACCAGTACTTGGGAGGCTAAGGCAGGAGGATGGCAGGTTCAAGGGCAGCCTCAGCTACTTAGGTCAAAATTAAAAAATAAGAAGGGTGAGCTGGGTGCGGTGGCACACACTTGTAATCCCAGAATTTGGGAGCCTGAGACCAGGGTTTCGTGGTTTGCGGACAGCCTCAGCTACTTAGTGAGGCCCTCTGCAACTTCATGAGACCCTGTTTCAAAATAAAGAATAAAAAATAGGGCTGGGATGTAGCTCAGAGGTCGAATGCCCCTGGGTTCCATTTCCAGTACTGAAAAAAAAAAAAAAAATAGGCTGAGGTACAGCTCAGAGGCAGAATGCTCCTGGGTTCAATCCCAGGAATACACACATACACACACATTTAGCACAAATTCATTTTCTAGGTTCAATCTTTGATACGTTATCAATTATTACCTTGCGAATTGAAAAACGAGACATCTAGGTATGTCCATTTACTTCATCTCCGGCCACACTCCCAGACCTATTTTATATTTAATTTGGAGGCAGGGTCTCACTAAGTTGCTGAGAGCCTCACTCAGTAGCTGAGGCTGGCTTCGAACCTGCCATCCTCCTGTCTCCGCCTCCCAAGCGCGGGGATGACGGGCGTGTACCCCACGCCCGGCTGAGGCGTCAGTTCCTAAGGAGCCAACAGCGCGGCGGGCAGGGAACTCGCTTCCCCACCAAGAGCAGCAGGAGCCGCAGCCCGAGGCGAGCCCACAGCACGCCCAGGACCGGGGGAGGCGCAAAGGCCGCGCCAGCCTGCGCGGCCGGGCTGGGGCCGGAGCGGCCTCTCAGCTGGGGACGCGAGCTTCTGTTTTCGGTCAGCTGTAGCAGCGCTCGACACGAGTGCCTCGCTTCCTCTGGCCCATACGTGCCTCGAGCATGGGGCACGGCGTCCGGAGGCAAGCGGAGCGTCTGCAGCAAACTGCACATGGCCGAGAGTGCCAGCTGAGCCGTGGGGCTGCCCGGCATGATGTCCTCAGCTGGCTGGACTCTGCTGGCTGCAGACTGGAACCGGGGCCGCCTCTGCTGGAGCGAGCCACCCCTCCCCTAGGGCTCCACAAGGCACGCCTCGGCCTGGCCAGGTGCCTTTCTCCTCTCAAGGCACGCCTCGGAACCTGAAGTGCCTGGCGGCTCACACGCAGGGCCAGCTCCGAGCCAAGTGCATAGTGAGTGCCACCCATGGACGTGCGCCCTCGCGGTGGGCCTGCAGCTCTCTAAGACCCAGCATCCCCGCAGGACCACCCCGCCGAGGGCCACACACTGGGCATCGCGCGCAGCTCTCCCATGGCCGGGAGTCCTGGGGCTGCTCTCGACCAGTCCGCTCAGGACACAGCCTTGGCCTCCAGCTGCCAAAGTGACTTCCCCGAGAACTGCGCGAGGCACCCCCGCAGCACACACAGCCCTCCACGCGGCCGGCCCAGCCCAGGGCCCCGCCAGCCTCCACGCAGCTTTTTTTTTCCTTTCCTTTCCGGTACTGGAGATGAAACCAGGGGCATTCGACCTCCAAGCTACACCCCCTGCCCGATTTTTTATTGTTTCTTTTGAAACAGGGTCTCACTGAGTTGCAGAGGGCCTCACTAAGTAGCTGAGGCTGTCCGCGAACCGCGATCTTCCGGTCTCAGCCTCCCGAGCGCTGGGCTTACAGGAAGGGCCAGGCCACTGAGCACTGGGCTTTGCAGGGGGCTCTAACACCCGCCAAGGAGCGGGGGCGGGCCGCCCCTGGCTGAGAGGGGCACAGAAGGGTGAGACTCACACCATCGCCAAGGCGTGGGCACATCGTGGGGGAAGCGGGCCACCTACCAGGCATTAGACCGAGGCCGGGCCTCTCACGCCATGTGTCGGCGCCTGCCAGGGCTCGGGAGCACCACCTGCCCTGGCAGCCGGTGGCTCGGAGCCTTCCAGGTGGCTGACAGGCACATTGTAAAGGGCCAGGTGTGGTGGTGCATGCCTGTAATCCCGGTACTTAGGAAGGAGAGAAAGGATGGCAGGTTTGAGGCCAGCCTCAGTAATTTAATGTGCCCTCAGCAACTTAGCGAGGCCGTTTCAATATAGGTTGGGGTTGTAGCCTGGAGACCGAATGCCACTGGGCTCCACCCCCAGTACCAAAACCAAAACTCAACAACAACTACAGAAGCTGAGGCCCAGGTCGTGCGAGGCGGCAAGCCCGCGTGGCCGGCCTCAGCCTCCGCTTCCTGGCCCTGCCATCACGGCTCGGCTCGCCAGGCTGGAGTAGTGCGTGTTCAGCTTTGGGTGAGGCTTTTCTAGGATGGCCCAGAAAGGCACAGGGTGCCTGTAAATGGACTGATAATTCATACAGCACACCATCAAGTGTGCCCAAGCCTTTCTGCTACCACACACTGAGCACAGCCACGCGGGGACGCCCATGCTCCCGGCCTACACCGGATCCGCAGGAGGAAGCCGAGCCTGGGCGCCCCACTCTGCCCAGCGCAAAGCACACCCACTTCCGCTCACAACGGGGCGGAGAAGGCAGGCACCCAGGTCCAAGGAGATCCGTGCTCGCCGTGTGGCCGATCGGGAGGCCAAGGCAGGAGGACTTCTGAATGGGAGCTCAGGGCCGGCCCGGGCAGCACAGCGAGACCCACCTTCCCTCCCAGGAGAGGGCTCCGTCCCTGGGGCGGCCCCGGGCTGCCTCAGGAGACGGCCTTCAGGCGCGTCCATCCTCCTCAGCACGTCCTCCTGTCTGCCCGCGGCTGTGACAAGTGTCCTGGATAAGCATATTCCCGATCTTCCTGAAGCCCAACTTCTGTTATAAGTGGTAAAGAAGTGCAGCCTAGGCCAGGGACGTGAGGATTTTCTCCTACTGTTACCTAAGAACACCGCTACCTTCCACAGTCCACTGCCACGGCCTATGTGTAAACGCCGAGTCCACCGTACCTGGCACATTCTGTATATTTTTTCTTTTTTTTGCAGGTCTGGGGGTGGAACCCAGGGGCATTCTACCTCCGAGCTACACCCCTGCCCTAGTTTTTATTCTTTATTTTGAAACCGGGTCTCAGTGAGCTGCAGAGGGCCTCACTAAGTAGCTGAGACTGTCCGCGAACTGCAATCCTCTGGTCTCAGCCTCCCGAATGCTGGGATGACAAGCGTGCGCCACCACGCCCGGCTACATTCTGTATTTTCTACCTCCGAGTTAAACCCTCAGCCCTACTAAAAAAAATTTTTTTTTGCAAGGCCGGGCATGGTGGCGCACGCTTGTAATCCCCGCGCTTGGGAGGCTGAGACAGGAGGATCGCACAGGTTCGAAGCCAGCCTCAGCTACTTAGTGAGGCTCTCAGCAACTTAGTGAGACCCTGTTTCCAAATAAAATATAAAGTAGGTCTGGGAGTATAGCCTGGAGGTAGAAAGCCTTTGGGTTCTACCCCAGTACCACCACAAAAAAAAAAAAAAAAAAAAAAAAAATTTTTTTTTTGCAGTACTGGGGATGGAACCTAGGGACATTCTACCGCTGAGTGACACCCCAGCCCTATTCTTTAGTCTTATTTATTTTGGTGGTACTGGGGATGGAACCCAGGGGCCTTCTACCTCTGAGCCACACCCCAGCCCTATTTTTTATTCCTTCTTTTTGAAACAGAGTCTCATTAAGTTGTGGAGGGCCTCAGTAGCTGAGGCTGTCTGCAAACCGCGATCCTCTGCTCTCAGCCTCCCCAATGCTGGACTGCAAGCGTGCGCCACCACGCCCGGCTATTTTTTATTTTTTGATACAGGGTCTCACTGAGTTGAAAAGGGCCTCACTAAGTAGCTGAGGCTGTCCACGAACTACCATCCTCTGGTCTCTGCCTCCCAAAGGCGGGGATTACAAACGTGCACCACCATACCCGGCATGCATGCATGCACCCATCCATCCATGGTACTGGTGGTGGAACCCAGGGGCTTTCTACCTTTGGGATATACTCCCAGACCAATTTTTTTTTTTTTTTTTTGGGTGGGTCTGTGGGTGGAACCCAGGGGCATTCAACCTCCGAGCTACAATTCCTGCCCTATTTTTTATTCTTTATTTTGAAACTGGGTCTCACTGAGTTGCAGAGGGCCTCGCTAAGTATCTGAGGCTGTCCGCGAACTGCGATCCTCTGGTCTCAGCCTCCCTAACGCTGGGATGACAAGCGTGCGCCCCCACGCCCGGCTCTATTTTGTATTTTATTTGGAAATGGTCTCACTAAGTTGCTGAGAGCTTCACTCAGTAGCTGAGGCTGGCTTTGAACCTGTAAGATACTACCATCTCAGCCTCCCAAGAGGGATGACAAGTGTGCCCACCATGCCCGGCTCTCCTATTTTATTTGAGTTTTTGAAGCTGGGTCTTGCGAGGTCAATGAGTCTCTCTACTTGGCTCAGGCTGTTGCTGAGCCTCGGATCTTACTGTCTCAGCCCCCCCAGTACTGGGATTACGAGTATGAGCCATCACACCCAGCTAAAACTTTATGTATTTATTCTCTGTGGTTCTGGGGATGGAACCCAGGGCCTTCTACCTCCAGGCTACGTTCCCAGACCTATTTTACATTTTATTTGGAAACAGGGCCTAAGTAGCTGAGGCTGGCTTTGAAACTAACGTGATCGTCCCGTCTCTGCCTCCCAAGTCCTGGGATTACAAGTGTGTGTCACCACACCTGGCTAAAACTTACTTTAAAACACAGACTGTGAGCTGGGCGAGGTGGCGCACACTTGTCATCCCCGCGCTTGGGAGGCAGAGACAAGAGGATCGCTCAGGTTAGAAGCGAGCTGCGCGCGCTGGTTTAGGAGACCCTGTTTCCAAATGAAAATGTAAAAATAAGTCTGGGAGTGTAGCCCGGAGATAGAAGGGCTTCCAGGAACCCCAGTACCCCCCCCACACACACAAAAAAAAGAATGTGAGCCAGGCGTGGTGGCGCACACTTGTAATCCTAGCGCTTGGAAGGCTGAGACAGAGGATCCCACAAGTTCAAAGCCAGCCTCAGGTACTTAGTGAGGCTCTCAGCAATTTAGTGAGAGTCTGTTTCCAAATAAAGTATAAAAAAATAGATCTGGGGGGATAGCCCGGAGGTAGAAAAAGTCCCTGGGTTCTACCCCCAGTACCACCAAAACAAAACAAAACAACAACAAAAAACAAGACAAAAAAAAAAAAAATCCAGCCATACTTTTAAGAATAAAAAAATTGGGCTGGGGTGTAGCTGGGCTCGAATGCCCCTGGGCTCCATCCCAAGGGGATGGAGAGAATGTGTCAGTGCTTGGGAGGATTAGGACTGTAGGTTTGAGGACGGCCTCAGCAAATAGTGAGACTCTCATTAACCTAGTGGATCCTTTTTCAAAATAAGATAGGGCTGAGACTGTAGCTTGGAGGTAGAATGCCCCTGGGCTCAATCCCCAGCGCCACACACACCTGGCCAGGTGTGGTGACTCATGCCTATAATCCTAGTACTTGGGAGGCTGAGACAGGAGGATAGAAGGTTCACCGCTAGCCTCAGCAACTTAGCTTAGTGAAGTCCTATTTCAAAATAAAAGACAAATCAAGGCCCAGTTTAAAATTAAAACAAAACAACAGGGCTGGGTATGGCTCTGAAGTAGAATGCCCCTGGGTTCGATACCCAGGACTACATTAAAAATAAAAAGGTAAGCCCGCCATTTATTTGTAGAATTTGCTTCAGAGATTGTGAAGTCTGCATATTTAGGAGTCGTTACTTTTGTCAAAATTTCAACACACAATCCTAGCACTTGAGAGGCCGAGACAGGAGGATCCGGGTTCACAGACAGCCTCAGCTGCTTTGTGAGGTTCTCTGCAACTCAGTGAGACGCTGTTTCAAAATAAAGAATGAAAGATAGGGCAGGGGGTGTAGCTCGGAGGTTCAAGCCCTTGAGTTCAATCTCTAGTACAGCAATAAATAAATAAAAAAAAATAAATAAATAAAATGGCATAACAGCCAGGTGTGGTTGTACACACTTGCCATCCCAGCATTCGGAGGTAGAATGGCCCCAGGTTCCATCCATAGTGCCAGAAAAAAACAAAAACAAACAAAAAAAAAACCGACACACAGATGGGCCTGGTGGTACTTGTCTATAATCCCAGCATTTGGGAGGCTATGACAGGAGGATCACAGGTTTTGAGGACAGCCTCAGCAAGTAGTGAGACTCATCGACCTAGTGAGACGCTATTTTATAAAAACAGGGCTGGTTGTAGCTTGGAGGCAGCGTGTCCCTGGTTCAACCCCCTGGACCACAAAACCAGAACATCACGTGGGTGGATTGCAGCTCAGGGAAGGCCGGTGGCTGCACCGCAGCTGAGGTCCAGGGCTGCCCTCGGCCTGGCCGGAGTGTGAGGATGGGCTGGCCCGAGGCCATGGGCAGGCAGGGCCGGAGCAGGGACCCAGCCCTAAGCCCCTGGCCGGGCCCGCGCCCCGCTGTCCGCCTGCGGTGCTTCCTGGCCCGCCCGTGTCCTCTCAGCACGGGCAGGCTGCCCCCGATGACCTAGACCGGCAGTGCTGCGGCCGGCTCGTGCTCGCCAGGCCAGGCGGCGCGCCTGCTCGGCTTACC
Source organism: Muscardinus avellanarius (assembly GCF_963383645.1). Classification (NCBI taxonomy): domain Eukaryota; kingdom Metazoa; phylum Chordata; class Mammalia; order Rodentia; family Gliridae; genus Muscardinus; species Muscardinus avellanarius. The sequence goes on along the minus strand of NC_137804.1, from coordinate 46,382,893 downwards.
TGTCTTTGTACTTGATCACGGCGTCCACGATCTTCTTCATCTTCTTGGTGAGGCTGGGCGGGTTTGGGGACAGCTTCTCGGCGGGCGGCCGGCCCCGCTTCTTCTGCTTCTTGCTCTCCTCGTCCCTGTCGCGGCTGCGGGTGCTGGTGGTCGGCGTGGAGGACCCGGCGTCGCTGTCCCGCTTGCGCTTCCGTGACGATTTCTTCTGCCGGACCTCCTCCTCGATTTCCTCCAGCGTGCCCTCCTCGATGGCCTTCAGGGTCAATAGTAGTAAAATAGGACAGCCAGCACCCGGGTTGGAAAGCGGAGGCCGTGACGCGCACCGGGCCCAGCCGGGCGGGCGCCGTCGTCCTTCAGCGTGGCCGGCTCGGGGGCCAGGCACCCGGAGCCCCCACCGGCTTCCAGGCAGCAGAGAAGCACCAGCGCTGCCTGCTGGGCCTCAAGCCTGCGCCCGTCCCGAGAAACCTCGGCAGGAACGCCAGGAGAGCCATCCTGAACCTTGGCTGCAGGCGGCCCAGTGAGCAGCCTGCCCGGGCGCTCGCTACCTTCAAGCTGCAAGCCCAGCTCTTATTTATTTTTATTTTTTTGGTGGTACTGGGGTTTCTGGAAGCCCTTCTACCTCCGGGCTACACACCCAGACCTATTTTTTTATACTTTTATTTGGAAACAGGGTCTCTTAAGCCAGCGCGGCTGGCTTCGAACCTGCGCGATCCTCCTGTCTCCGCCTCCCAAGCGCGGGGATTACAAATGAGCGCCAACACGCCCGGCCCAGCTCTTATTTTTATGTTCAAACTCGTGATCCTCCTGCCTCAGCTTGCCAAGTACTGGGATTACAGGTGTGTGCCACCACGCCCAGTCCTGTCTATTTTTTTTTTTTAAACTGCTGATTTACCGAGAACACACAATAGGTCATTTTAGCCACTTCGAGGTTTAGTTCAGTGGTATTAGGTGCACCCAGGGAGGGCGCACACCACCTCCGTCCCACAGCCCTCCCTCCCCTGGCCTCAGTGCTGCTGAGCCCGGGGCTCCCTCGTTTTGGTTCGTTTTGTTTTTTTGCGGTACCGGGAATGGAATCCAGGACACGTGCTCCCGAGCTACACTCCAGCCCAGTTTTTAGTCTACATCTTTTTTTTTTTGGTACTGGGGATGGAACCCAGGGGCCTTCTACTCTGGGCTACACTCCCAGACCTATTTTTATATTTTATTTGGAAACAGGGTCTCAAACCTGTGTGATCCTCCTGTCTCAGCCTCCCAAGCACGGGGATTACAAGCGTGCGCCATCATGCCCGCTAGTCTTTCTATTTCTTGAAACAGGGTCTCGCTGAGGTGTGAAGGGCCTCGCTAAGGAGCTGAGGCTGTCCTGAACCACGATCCTCCAGCCTCAGCCTCCCCAGGGCGGGGATGACAAGCGCGCACCACGCCTGGCTTCCCCTGCGTGGCCCTCAGGGTGTAGCCCGGCTCGGCCTCCCCAGCTCCTGCACTTGGCGGGTTCCCTTCCCTGGGCCTGGTGCTCAGGATGAAGCCAGGGCCTTGTCCAGGCCAGGCAATGCGCCCCGGCCGCTGCCCAGCCCAGGCCGTGGCTCGTTCTGGCTATTCTAGGTAAGGAGATGATTGATACCTGACTCCCACCAAACTGCCGAGGCAAAGGACAAGCATGAACAGCAGTAACTCGCAAGACCTGAGCTGGGTGGTGGCTCACATCTGTCACCCGGCGACTGGGAGGCTGAGACGAGAGGCTTCCGGGCTCGAGGTCGGCCAGCAACCCGGCAAGAGCCTCAGCTAAATCTTAGCAAGGCTCTGTTTCAAAACAGAGAATAAAAGACAGGGCTGGGGTATAGTTCAGAGGTAGCACGTCCCTGGGTTAATCCTCAATACTGAAATAAGTAAATAAATAAATAAACAAGTGAATCAAATGGGACTAGGGATACAGCTCAGTGGTAGAATGCTTGCCTAGGATATGTCTGATACCCCCCACCAGAATTCGTGTGTGTGTGTGTGTGTGTGTGTGTTTTACCTGAACCCAAGTGACTGGAAGCCTGGTTTCCAGGGAATCTTAGAATAAAAAGGGGCATGAGGCCTGACCACAAAGGGGCTGGCTGGCCCGGTTCACTTAGTGTGTGACGGGACCTGGGCACCGAGCTTGGTGCAGAAGACGTGGCAGACCAGGGAGGCCTTTGCACCATGGAAGGGAGCCAGAAACGAGCGCCAGCCCAGACACGGGAGCGCGAGGCCGTGAGGGAGGCTGGGAAAGGCCTTCTGGAGGAGGCAGCAATTAGCCAGCAATGGGGTGGGGGGAGGGAAAGTGTCCAGGTCAGAGAGGCAGGAGGGCTGAGAGCCTCAGACCTGCAGCGCACCCAGGGAAGAGGAGTGGCTTTTTTTTTTTTTTGGTGGTGGTACTGGGGTTCCTGGAAGCCCTTCTACCTCCGGGCTACACTCCTAGACCTATTTTTATGTTTTTATTTGGAAACAGGGTCTCTTAAGCCAGAGCAAGCGGCTGGCTTTGAACCTGCGTAATCCTCCTGTCTCCGCCTCCCAAGCATGGGGATTACAAGCGTGCGCCACCACGACCGGCGAGGAGTGGTTTTTAAACTGTCCTCACATTCAAGCCCTGAAACCTCAGAAAGCGGCCTTGTTTGTGACCGAGTCCTTTACATGTAAAGGGGGAGGTGAGTACTATCCTGCAGGAGAGGGAGGGCTAAGTCCAATGTAGGTGTCCTATTTTTATTTTTTTGCAGTACTGGAGATAGAAACCAGAGGCATTCTACCTCCGAGCTAAACCCCCAGCCCTATTTTTTAGTCTTTATTTTGAAACAGGGTCTCACTGAGTTGCAGAGGGCCTCACTAAGTAGTAGCTGAGGCCGTCTGCAAACCCAGATCCCTCCTGTCTCAGCCTCCCAAATGCTGGGATACCAGCATGCGCCACCAGGCCCAGCTTAGGTGTACTTATTAATGACAGAAAACGGCACACAGGGAGACATGGAGAGGGCTGCGTGTGCAGCAGAGGTAGAGACAGGAGTGGCAAGAAAAGGCCTTGTCCTCGCCCCTGCCCTGGTGGGGCGCACGACTCTGCTCACACTACAGCTACGGACCTCTGGTTCCAGATCAGGGGGAAAGTCAGTTTCCGTTGTGCAGGGCTGCCTGCCATGGTTGTGATGCTGTAACAGGCAGTCAGGGAAGACGATGAAGGGTCGGCCCGGGAAGGCCAGAGCCAGTGTCTGCCCTGCTCTCGGTGCTCAGCGCCAGGGAGGCAGCGCCAGGAAAGCAGCACTGACCTCATGCCCAGCGGCTGGACTGGCTTTGCATTTTTCTTAACTATAAATATAACATAGCAAAGACATGTGCTCAATGAGAAAAAATAGTCTCTGACAAATGGTGGTTAGACTACTGGACAGCTATATACAAAAGAATAAAGTTGGAACCCTACCTCACCCCATATATAAAACTTAACTCAAAAGAGATCACAGATCTAACCGTATAAACAGATAAACTATGAAACTTAAGATAAAGAAAAAATAGGGGCAGCCGGGCGTGGTGGCGCACGCTTGTAATCCCGGCATTTGAGAGGCTGAGACCACAGGATCACGGTTTCCAGACAGCCTCAGCTACTTAGTGAGGTCCTCCGCAACTTAGTGAGATCCCCTTTCAAAATAAAGAATAAAAAATAGGGCAGGGGGCGTCGCTCGGAGATCAAATACCCCTGAGTTCCATCCCTAGACACACACACACACAAAAAACAAAAACAAAAACAAAACAACAACAGAAAACAAAACATAGGGATATAACCATCATGACTTTGGACCTGGCAAGGATCAAAGCACAGACAACGAAGAAGCCAGGCTGGAGGCGCGCGCCTGCACGCCAGTAGCTGGGCGGCTGACGGGAGCTGCAGGTGCAAAGGACGCGAGGGGACACTTCTCCACAGAAGACGCAACAGTGACCCTAAGCACGCCGGCCGCCAGGGAAATGCAAACGGGACCACTGCCGTGCCACTCACGGCACGCTCAGAACCCACGGGGAGACGCAAGCCGGCCGTGCTGGGGGCCACGGAACTCGAGAGGCCGAGGGCCAAGGACACACGTCCCGGGCCAGCCCAGCGGCACAGTGGGACCTGACTCAAAACAACAAGGGCTGGGATGTAGCTCAATGGCTGAGAGCATCTCTGGGCTCACGCTGCAGTGCCATAAAATAAACAAAACAAAATGAAGACGAGATACGAGGGCTGGGATGTAGCTCACAGGCAAAGTGCCTTCTTCGCAGGCGCGGCGCTACGGGTTCGATCCCTGATAACAAACAGACAAAAACAAACAAACAAACAAAAACCAAACTAGAGCCGGGTATGGTGGCACACGCTTGTAATCCCAGAATTTAGAAAACTGAGATGGGAGGATCGCAGGTTCAAAGTCAGCCTCGACAACTTAGTGAGGCCCCTTTGAGATCTGGTTTCAAAATAAAGAATAAAAAATAGGGCCTGGAGCCGGGCGTGGTGGGCACGCTTGTCATCCCCGCGCTGGGGAGGCGGAGACAGGAGGATCGCGCAGGTTCGAGGCCGGCCTCACTGGCTTAAGAGACCCTGTTTCCAAATAAATAAAATATAAAATAGGTCTGGGAGTGTAGCCCGGAGGTAGAAGGGCTTCCAGGAACCCCAGTACCACACACACACAAAAAAAAGATAAAAAAAATAGGGCTGGGGGTGAAACTCATAGGTAGATTGCCCTGGGTTTCATTCTCAGTACTGAAAGAGAGAGAGAGAGAGAGAGAGAGAGAGAGAGAGAGAGAGAATATATGATGCCAGGCGTGGTGGTGCACGCTTGTAATCCCCGCGCTTGGGAGGCTGAGACAGGAGGATCGCGTAGGTTCGAAGCCAGCCTCAGCTACTTAGTGAGGCTCTCAGCAACTTAGTGAGACCCTATTTCCAAAATAAAATATAAATGGGACTGGGAGTGTAGCCCGGAGGTAGAAAGCCTCTGGGTTCCGCCCCCAGTGCCACCACCACCAAAAAAAAAAAAAAAAAAAAAAAAAAAAAAAAAAAAAAAAATCAGCCTCAGCAACTAAGTGAGGCTATCTGCAATTTAGTGAGATTCTGTTTCTAAATAACAAATAAAAATAAGGCTGGTGTGTAGTTTGGAGGTAGAATGTCCCTGGGTTCAATGCCTAGTACCACAAAGACAACCGAACCAAAAGAACCCACATGACGCTGAGGCCAGGAAGCAGCGGGACGTCTCCACGCTGCTCGGGGAGCGGACACGGCGCGGCAGCGGCGAGCGCGTGCCTACAATGCTCCTCTCGTGCAAAAGCCGACACACGGATGCTCACAGTGGCCCTGACCGCAGCAGCGCGTGCCCATCAACAAAGGGACAGAAGATGAAACTGGCAGTACCACCCTCAGAATGCAGCACCAACATGCACTCAAACACGAGGAGTCCTCAAACACGGCAACCAAGCGGGGCACGATGAGGCGTGCCTGTAACCCCACCACTGGGAGGCTAAGTCAGGAGGATGGCAGGTTCCAGGACGGCCTCAGCAACTTAGTGACGTCCTCTTTCAAAATAAAACAAGGGCTGAGGTGCAGCTCAGATAGAGACTGCCCCCTGGGTTCAATCCCTGGTACTGCAAGCAAAATGAAACAACTCTTCTGCCAGATGGAAGAGGCCCCACACCAAAGGACCACGCACTGTTGATTCCACTGCGAAAGACCAGGACAGACAACCTTGTAGAGACAGAAAGCAGGGAAAGAGCGGCCCCAGACCCTGCTCGGCAGTGCTGGGTGTGGTGGCACACGCCTGTGATCCCAGTATTAGGAAGGTTAAGAAAGGAGGAATGCAGGTTCAAGGACAGCCTCAGTAACTTCGTGAGACCCTGTTTCCAAATAAAGATAAAAGAGGGCTCAGAGGGAGAACACCTAGCACCCCTAAAAAAATTCTCCTGCTCCCTGTGATGGTGGTCACAGCGCGGCTACATACGCGGAGCTGCGCCTATTAGACCATGATTTACATGGAACGTAAATCACGTCTCCAAAAATGTCTGAGGATATTTGTGGGTCTGAGGACAGGAGAGAGCCCAGGGGCATTTGACCTCCAAGCTATACCCCCTGCCCTATTTTTTATGGTTTTTTTGTGTGTGTGTGGTACTGGGGTTCCTGGAAGCCCTTGTATCTGGGGCTACACTCCCAGACCTATTTTATACTTTTTTATTTTTGAAAACAGGGTCTCTTAAGCCAGCGCGGCTGGCTTCGAACCTGCGTGATCCTCCTGTCTCCGCCTCCCAAGCGCGGGGATGACAAGCGTGCCCACCACGCCCGGCCTTATTCTGTTATTTTTGAAACAGGGTCTCCCTAAGTTGCGGAGGGCCTCACAAAGTAGCTGAGGCTGTCCACGAACCGCGATCCTCTGGTCTCAGCCTCCCGAACGTTGGTATTACAAGCGTGCTCACCACGCCCGGCCAGGGCCATTTTTACACATGGCTCCAGCGCAGGCTGGATTCTTGGTCATTGACTCTATATTCATAGCCCCCAGAGTGGCATGGGGCTGACTTGTTTTTTAATTTTTATTTTTTGGTGCTACTAGGGATGGAATCTAGGTGCCTTCTACTGCCAGTTACTCCCTGTTTTTAAAATTTGTTTTTTGTTTGTTTTTGCAGTACTAGGAATGGAAGCCAGGGGCATTGTACATTTGAGCTACTTGACAGCCCTCTTTTTTTATTCTTTATTTTGAAACAGGGTCTCAATGAGTTGCCAAGTGCCTCACTAAGTAGCTGAGGCTGGCCGTGAACTGCAATCCTCCTGCCTCAGCCTCCTGAATGCTGGGACTGCAAGCGTGCGCCACCTCGCCCAGCTTCTTTTTCATTCTGAAAGCCAGTGTCATGAGGTTGCGGAAGCCTCACTGAGCTGAGGCTGGCATAAATCTGCGACCTTCCTGTCTCGCCTCCCAGCTCAGATGGCAGGCGTGCGCCATCACACCTGGCTTCAGGGACTCTCGCTGCGATGCCGGCGCTGAGCTTGAGGCCAGCCACCTGAGCGGTAGCCTGGGCATGGGCTGGCCTCTGCAGAGGGCTCGTGGCCGCTGCTTGGTTCTGACTCGGGCGGCGTCTGGAGGAACAAGGGCTCGACTTGCCGCTAACTTATCAACAAGCTTTCACAGGCAGCTGGCACGTGAGCGGGCAGCACCCTGTCAGCAGAATGTTTTTTATTTTGGTGGTGATGGGGATTGAAGCCAGGGTCATTCTATCACCAAGCTACACCCCAAGCCCTATTTTGGTTTTTGCTTTCAACACGGTCTTGCTAATTTGATGAGGGCCTAACCTGCAATCCTCCTGTCTGAGCCTCCCAGGTACTGTGATTACAAGTATGCGCCACCTTGCCCGGCTGAGCAGCACATTTTTTAAAATGGGGTGGGGGCTATTGGGGATGAAACCTAGGGGCCTTCTACCTCTAGGCTACAGTCCCAGATCAATTTATTTTTTATTTTTTGTCGTACTGGGGATGGAACACAGGGGCCTTCTACCTCTGAGCTACCTCACTAAGTAGCTGAGGTTGGCCACGAATCTGCGACCTTCCTGTTTCTTGAGTACTGGGATTACAAGCATGAGCCACCAGGCCCGGCTTCAATTTTATTTCTTACTTCGAAACTGGGTTTCACTAAGTTGCTGAGAGCTTATGCATTGCTGAGGCTGGTCTTGAACCGAAATTCTCTTTTCCTGTATTGCCAAGAACTGGGATTACAAGCGTGAGCGACCATGCCCGACTAGCAACAGTGTACTTTCTAACCTCCTGAAGAGGCAAAGCCTCCGGCTCAGAGCTGCTCGGGGATAGCGCGAGCTACTTCTTGTGAGCAACCATGATGTCTGGAGCAGCTCAGCAGCCTACCCCAGGCCAGAGGCAAGGGGCCACTGAGCACGCCAGCGAGGCCGGCGGGCCTGAGCTGGTCGGAGGCCGCCCCAGGACTGCGCCTCACTTGGCGGCCCGCCCGGGGCCGGCGAGCGCGCGGCCCTCTCCAGCATGTACCTTGAGCCACTGCTTCTCGGTCAGGGAGTCGCTGTAGTCCACCTCCTTGCGGTGGCGGGAACCGCGGCCGAACATCTTCTCTTCCTCTTCCTCGCAGGTGAGCCGCTCGACCTCGGCGTCGTCCTTAATGATCCAGGACGGGAGCTCGTCCTCCTCCATCAGGCGCGGCTTCCGCTTCGGGTTGCGGGCCTCCTCACGCCGGCGGTCCAGGTCCATGCGCTGCCGTGGGCGTACGGGGGAGAGGAGAGGTGTCAGAAGGAGTGCCCCGGACGCCTGCTCAAATAAGGGATGTGGGGTACCCAAGGGCCCTGGGCTGCACCCATGGGAGCCAAGGCTGGCACGGAAGTCATGTGCCATTGCCAGGCTTGCAGGGCTGAGCTGGTCTGGTGCTGACAGGTGCAGTAGAGGGCTCCGCCGTGCGGCGCACAACAAACCAGAAAAAACTGGGAGGAGGGGCGCAGAGCCCAGGAGAGGGTGGCAGCTCCTTGGGAAGGCACAGGAAGGCCTGCTTAGCCCACTCCAGGGCACCACTGGGGACCAGGGCCACGTAATGGAGAGCCCTGCAGCCCTGCGCATGGGAGCAGTCCTGGAAGAGCGTGAGGATGGGCGGGGTGAGGGCACACACAGCAGGCGTGCCCTGCTGCGCTGATGAAGTGCCCAGAGGTCAAGGATGAATACTGGATCAACCGGAGGCCGACAGCCACGCTGAGAGCTGTCAGTCGCCACCAGCCGGCGGCAAAGCTACCATTTTCACTGAGACTGTGTGTATGGTACTGGGGATGCAACCCAGGGGCCCTACCTCAAGCTACACCCTTCTTTTTTTTCGGCTGTACGGGGGATGGACCCCAGGGGCATTCTACCTCCAAGCGACACCCTCAGCCTTCTTTTTTATTCTTTGTTTTGAAACAAGGTCTCACTGAGTTGCAGAGGGCCTAAGTAAGTGAGGCTGGCCATGAACTGCGGTCCTCCTATCTCAGCCTCCCAGGTGCAGGTGCTGGGATTACCACCACGCCTGGCATCAACTTGCTTTATTTATTTTGTGGTACTGGGGATGGAACCCAGGGGCATTCTGCCTCTGAGCTATGCCCCCAGCCCTACTTCTTGTTCATTGTTTCGAAACTGGGTCTAAGTTGTGGAGGGCCTACGTAGCTGAGGCTAGCTGTGAACCTATGATTGTGAACCTGTGATCCTCATGGGATTTTAAGTGCCCACCACACCTGGCACTTTTTAAAAAAAAATAGGGTCTTGCTAGCCGGGCGTGGTGGCGCACGCTTGTAATCCCAGCATTCGGGAGGCTGAGACTGGACGATCACGGTTCACGGACAGCCTCAGCTACTCAGTGAGGCCCTCTGCAACTCAGTAAGACACGGTTTCAAAATAAATAAAAAAATAGGGGAAGGGGTGTAGCTCGGAGGTCGAATGCCCCTGGGTTCCATCCTCAGACCCGCAAAAAAAAAAAAAAAAAGGGTCTTGCTAAAAGTTGATGAGTGTCCCTACCTGCCATGGCTTTCTTGGGAACTGTGACCCTTTTGTTTCAGCCTCCCAAATACTGAAACTACAGGCATGTGCCAGCCACCCAGTGCTTCCCTGACCTGATTTAATTATTTACTTACTGTAGTACTGAGGATTGAATTCTCAGCCACACCCACAGCCCCCCCCCTTTTTTTGCAGTACCAGGGATTGAACCCAGGGACACTCTCTACCCCCAGCCCTATTTTGTTAATCTTTATTTTGAAACAGGGTCTAAGTTGCAGAGGGCCTAAGTAGCTGAAGCTCTCCACAAACCCACATTCCTCTTGCCTCAGCCTCCCAAGTATGAGGATTACAAATGTGGGCGATCACACTTGGCTTTTATTTTTATTTTGAAACAGGGTCTTGCTAGGCTGGTGCGAGTCTCACTGCTTGCTGGGGCCGTCCTCGAACTGGGATCCTCTTGTCTCAGTCCCCAAAGCAATGACATTACAGGCATATGCACCACGCACAGCTTGGATTTTATTTATTTAATTTATTTAGTGGTACTGGGGATGGAACCTAGGGGTATTCTACCTCCTACTTACATCCCCAGCCCTATTTTTTATTCTTTATTTTGAAACAGGGTCTCACTGAGTTGCAAAGGGCTTCACTAAGTAGCTGAGGCTGGCTGCGAACCCGGATCCTCAGCCTCCCAATGCTGGGATTACAAGCGTGCGCCACCACGCCCGGCGCTAATCTTCCTTCTTTTACTTTGTGGTACTGAAGATGGAACCCAGAGGTATTCTGCCTCCAAGCTACACCTCCAGCCCTATTCTATTCTTTAATTTTGAAATAGAGTCTCACTAAATTGCAGAGTGCCGCACTGAGTTTCGGAAGCTGGCCACGAACCTGCAACGCACCCGTGTCAGCCTCCCTGGTACTAGGACCGCAAGGGTGCAGGCCATGCCCACCTCTAATCTTCCCTTTGCTTTTATGGCGGTGGTCCTGAGGATGAACCTCAGGGTCATTCTACTTCAGAGCTGGACCTCTCCCTTATTCTTGGTATTCGGGTTGAACCCAGGCGCATTCTACCTCCCAGCTACATTATACTTCTTTTTTTGAAACAGGATCTCACTAAGTTGCTGAGATACTAAGTTGCTAAGGCTGGCTACAAACCCGGGATCCTCGTCTTAGCTTCCTGAGTACAAGAATGACAGGTGTGTGCCAATCCATCTGGCTGCCATTTCATTTTTATTTTATTTTATTTTTGTGGTATTGGGGATGGAACCCAGGGGCTTTCTACCTCCGGGCTACAGTCCCATATCTATTTTATTTTATTTATTTATTTTTGCGGGTCTGGCAATGGAACCCAGGGGCATTCAACCTCCGAGCTATACCCCCGCCCTATTTTTTATTCTTTATTTTGAAACAGGGTTTCATTGAGTTGCAAAGGGCCTCACTAAGTAGTAGCTGAGGCTGCCCTTGAACTGTGATCCTCTGGTCTCAGCCTCCCAAATGCTGGGATTACAAGCGTGCGCCACCACGCCGGCTCCAGATCTATTTTATATTTTATTTGGAAACAGGATCTCACTAAGTTGCTGGAAGCCTTACTAAGTAGCCGAGGCTGGCTTCGAACCTGTGTGATCCTCCTGTCTCAGCCTCCCAAGCACCGAGATTACAAGCGTGCGCCACCACACCCGGCCCGGCTGCCATTTTTTTTTTTTTTTTTTTTGGGGGTGGTACAGGGGATGGAATCCTTCTACCTCCAAGCTAGACTCCTAGACCATTTCATTTTATTTTAATTTTTTTTGTGGATATGGGGATGGAACCCAGGGGCATTCGACCTCCGAGCTATACTCCCTGCCCTATGTTTTATTCTTTATTTTGAAACTGGGTCTCACTGAGTTGCAGAGGGCCTCACTAAGTAGCTGAGGCTGTCCGCAAACCGCGATCCTCCAGTCTCAGCTTCCCGAATGCTGCTAGACTTATATTTTATCTGGAAACAGGGTCTCTTAAGCCAGCTGAGGCTGGCTTTGAACCTGTGTGATCCTCCTGTCTCCGCCTTCCAAGCGTGGGGATTACATGCCTGCACCACCACGCCCGACCCGGTTACCATTTTTTTTTTTTTTTTTTGCAGGTCTGGGAATGGAACCCAAGGCCACATAACCTCTGAGCTGCACCCCCTGCCCTATTTTTTATCCTTTATTTTGAAACCAGGTCTTACTGTGTTGCAGAGGGCCTCACTAAGTAGCTGAGACTGTCTGTGAACCAGGATCCTCAGGTCTCTGCCTCCCAAACTCTGGGATTACAAGCGGGTGCCACCATGCCTGGCCGGGCTATTTTAATTTGAGACAGGGTCTTGCTAAATTGCTGAGGCTGGCGTGGAACCTGCAATCTTGTTTTAGCTTCCTAAGTACTGAGATTACAGGTGTGTGCCACCACACCTGGCATTATTTATGTTTTAAGTGCACTGGGGATTGAACCAAGGGGCATTTTACCTTGGAGCTATACCTCAGACCTTTTTACTGTTTTGTTTGGAAACAGGGTCTTGCTAGATTGCCCAAAGCCTTGCTACACTGCCGAGGCTGTCCTTGAAGTACTGGGATTACAGGTGTGCGCCACCACAAACAGGGTCTCACTAAGTAACTGTGTGCTAGCATAGAACCTGCCTTCCTCCTGTCTCAACTGTACTGGGATTACAGGTGCACACCACCAAGCTCAGCTGCTTTTACTATACTTTGAGACAGGGCCTTGCCAAGTTCTCGAGGGAGGCCACCAACTCGCCCTGGGCATTACGGGCACTCAGCAACTCGCCCGGCACCGCTAAGGTTTTGGGTGGTTTGGGCGCTGACAGGGCAGGCTCGCTGGAGTTGTGTGGGGCAGGGCGGCCGCCTTACCATGAACAGGTCGAACTCCTCTTCGTGCCGGGCAATCATCTGGTTGACCGTCTCATCGTCAGGCACCTCGTCTTCCTCCTATAAAACCAGAGACCTTGAGTGCAACTGTGGCGGGCGGCGCTGGCGGCGGCCTGGCCTGGCTCGGTGGCGAGTGGCCCGTCGTGGGAGTGAGCCGGCGGGCCCAGCCCGGCTGCGGTGGATGGCACCCACACGGCAGCGAGAGGCGCACACACGCACACACACACACGCACGCTGGCGGGGTCAGGGCCCTGGCTGCGGTCCCAGCTGAGAAGCCGGACTGGCTGAGCGCGGAGGCCGAACGACCCCTCTCACCTTTAGAGGTGGCTCCTCCAGGTCGGGGTTGGCGCCCGCCGGCGGAGGGGCAGTGTGGGCGAGGCTGGCACTGCCGCTGCCCGTGCTGCAGTGTCTGCTCTGTGGATAAATAGAGGGCTTCAGACTCCAGGGCTGCCAATCCGGCGTCTGTCACCAGCAGTTTAGAAAAAGCCACTTCAAAGGGAAAGCATGTACTCATCCTCTTTCCGCTCAGCCCACACTCCCTTTACTCCAAAGGGATGCAAAAAAAAAAAAAAAAAAAGAAAAAAAGAAAAAAAGAAAAAAAGAAAAAAGAAAAAGAAAAAAGTGCAAAAAAAAGTACAAAACCAAAAATGAAAGCTGGCCATGCATCCGCCACTCTCTCTCTCACAGCGGGGCAGGGGCTGCACTCGCCTCGTCCTGCTCCTCGTGCTCCAGAATGGCCTGCAGGAAGGCGCGCCGCTCGTGGCTGGATGACTTCTGGTCGAACATGCCCGCCTGGATCACCTTCTGGTCCACGTTGAGCTTGTACTTGGCGGCAGCCAGGATCTTCTCCTCCACGCTGTTGACCGTGCAGAGGCGGAGCACCCGCACCTCGTTCTGCTGCCCGATGCGGTGGGCCCGGTCCTGCGCTTGCAGGTCCTGGGGAGAGGCGGCCGTCAGTCCCATGCTGGCGTGGACGGGGCTGCTGGGGGCGGCAAGGCCACCCATCCTGCCAGCAGCTGCAGCCTGGCCTGTGGCGCTCGTTCTTGGGGCCTAGGTGACGAGCCCAAAAGTGACTTTCTAGCTGAGTGGGACCTGACTGATGCGCAGGAAGAGAGGACCTTCGTAGCACAATTCCTCGGGGTTATGTCCCGGCAGGCTGTACAGGTACCCAGCAGGGCCACGTAACAGTCGACCGAGAACACCGTACACAGGTTGGGCTAAAGCTGGGCAGCAGTGTGGCGCTGGCTGGCTCTGAGCTTCCCAGGCCTCTCTGAGCCCATTTTGCTGGGCTGCGTGTGGCCTTCCTGCGGCATACCAGGCAGACTAAGCGAAAGACTGGTCAGGAGTACGGTCTGGGACAGCCAGCTGCTGAGAAGTCATAGCCACGGCTGCGAGCAGCACTGGCCTCACCCTCCCAGGGCACTGGGAAGGTGCCGTGAAAGCCCACGTCTGGGCCCGCTGCGTGGGCCGCCAAGCTCCCTGGGGTGTGGCCCCGCTGGCAGGCGACAGGAGTGCCTTGGGACCCCAGGCCTGGCCGTCAGCACACCACGCTCCCTCCTCACCACGCTGGCAGTGGGACGTGCCCTGGTCTGCATGGCCTCGGCTTACTGGTGGCACACCCCAGCTACTTTTCAGGAACCCGGCCAGTCAGCAGGCTCTGGGCGAGAAGACCCCCAAGGCCGAGCAGGGGAAGGAGCTCTGGGGCCGCTGGCCCAGCAGAAGGGCCACGCTTTACGCGCCGAGCACTCTGCGGCTGCCGGGCGGTGGGCAAGGCATGCTGGGCCCCACTGTGCGAGTGCAATTAGTGGGGCAGAGGCAGTAAGAAGGTGAGGGGCCCATTCACGGCACAGTGGACACTCTCAGCTGCCCTAGCAGACGGGTGCTTATACAACAGAGCTAGACGCTGCCCCTGGGCTGCAGTGAGGACATTCTGGGACCCCAGCAGCTGAGGGAATGTCTGGAGGAGAGGTGGCTCGACCCGATGGTTGAATGGGAGAGGCCGCTGCTTAAGCCCGCTGGCCATCACTCAGCATGTCTGCGCGCACTGCAGCCAGGCGCAGGTGCAGGGCTGCCGGGAGGGAGTCTCCCTCACACTGGCCATAAAGCAGGAATACGTTGCTTTTTTTTCTTCTTTTTTTGGTGGTACTGGGGTTCCTGGAAACCCTTCTACCTCTGGGCTACACTCCCAGACCTATTTTTATATTTTTATTTGGAAACAGGGTCTCTTAAGCCAGCACGGCTGGCTTCAAACCTGCGCGATCCTCCTGTCTCCGCCTCCCAAGCGCGGGGATGACAAGCGTGCACCACCACACCCGGCAACATGTTGCTTTTAAGAGATACAGAAGCGCTTTACTTAACATTGCCCTTTCTCTGTCTTTTTTTTCGTGGTACTGTGATGAAACCCAGAGGCATTCTACCTCCGAGATACACCTCCAGTCCTATCTTTTTATTCCTTCCTTCCTTTCTTGATTTATTTAGTGGCACTGGGATTGGAACCCAGGGGCTTTTCTATCTCCAGGCTATACTCCCAGACCTTTTTTATACTTTATTTGGAAACAGGGTCTCACTAAGTTGCTGAGAGCCTCACTAAGTAGCTGAGGCTGGCTTTGAACCTGCGCGATCCTCCTGTCTCAGCCTCCCAAGTGCTGGGATTACAAGCGTGCGCCACCAAGCCCGGCTTTTTATGTTTTGTGGGTCTGGGGACAGAACCCAGGGGGATTTGACCTTCGAGCTACACCCCTTGCCCTATTTTTTATTCTTTATTTGAAAACAGGGTCTCACTAAACTGCAGAGGGCCTAAGTAGCTGAGGCTGTCTGCGAACCTTGATTCTCCAGTCTCAGTCTCCCGAATGCTGGGATTACAAGCGTGCGCCACCACGCCCAGCTTATTCTTTATTTTGAAACAGGGTCTCACTAAGTTGCGGAGGGCCTCACTCAGTAGCTGAGGCTGGCCACTGCAATCCTCTTCTTTCAGCCTCCCAAGTACTGGGATTACAAGTGTGGCTTAATTCTTTTTATTTTGAAACAAGGTCTCACCTATTTGTAAAGGGCCTCACTAAGTACCGGAGGCTGGCTATAAACATGGTCTCCTTTCTCAGCCTCCCAAATTCTGGGATTACAAGCGTGTGGCACCACGCCTGGCTCAACACTGCTCCTTCTAGAAAATGGCAGTCTTGGCTTTTGTGGCACGGAGCAGCTGGGGTGCATGGGTAAATAGCAGGAGGAAGTCACAGCACACACCTTGCCTGCACGGGGCGACTGCGTACGCAGGCAGCCCTGCAGGGTCACACCCCACCACTGACCGTCGCAGCCTGCAGAGGAGGCGCATCGTCCTCTCTGCTCAGTTGTGCAATGCCGGGATTAAAAATATAAAGACAGGACATACTGCCTTCCTAGCTGGGGGAGGGCAAGGCCGCTCCCACTTTGACAGACACGAGGTCAATCCCCTCATTCTGCTCCCTGGTGACCGGGGTGGGGTGGGAAGGTGCAGCTCCCGGGGCCCCAAGTGTCAGGGAGGCCGGGGCACCGGGGACGGCCAGTGCTCGGCGCCGGTGCTTTTACCTGGTGGGGGTTCCAGTCGCTGTCGAAGATGATCACAGTGTCAGCCGACTGGAGGTTCAGCCCCAGTCCCCCAGCGCGGGTGCTGAGCAGGAAGATGAAGTACTCGGAGCCGGGCTCGTTGAAAGTTTTCAGCAGCGTGCCCCGGTCCTCTGCCTTTGTGGTTCCTGGCAGGACGAGGGGGCAGGAGGTCAGTGGGGTGAGTAGGGAGAGCTGGGGCCAGCCCCCGGGGCTGTAAGAGCTGCAGCCATGCTCTCTACATGGGCCTGAGCTGCACTCAGTGGCCTGGAAGTGTAGTACATCACTACTGAAGGCCCTGTTCTGTCCCAGGTGGTAAGAGCACTCCTCCCTGGCACCACGGGCTGCCGTGTCTCCACCATGGGACATGGGCCAGTGGAGAACCCTGTATGGCGTTGGGGCGCAGGTTGCCCCGGCCAGCACTGCTGTGGCAGTAGTTGGCACCTTCCTGACTGCCGCTTTGCTCTGAGGCCTACGCTGCTCCCTAAAAACTCACAGAAGGCTAGCATAGGCAGGCTGTGGGCATGAGCTGCTGGCAGAGGGGCAGGCCTATGTCCCACTATGATGGGTCTCGCTGGCTCACAGGGAGGATCTCCTCTTGGGCAGCATGGGCGCCCTCCCTGAGCAGAGGAGCCAGTTGCCAGGGACAAAAGTGCGACAGCTCGGGACAGAGGTCCTTGCTGGGAATCATGAGTGCCAACGGGAGGTCTCAGCTCTTCAGGCACTGTTGGCTCAGATCCATGATGCCCTAGAGAAGCCCAAGAACTGTTTTAGGGTGACAGTGAAAATGATACTTCCTGCCACTAGCACACACGTCACTAGGCGTAGCGGTGCACGGTTGTAATCCCAGTGCTTGGGAGGCTGAGACAGGAGGACTGTGCAGGTTTGGAGCCAGCCCCCGCTACTTAGTGAGGCTCTCAGAAAGTTATTGAGACCCTGTTTCCAAACAAAATATAAAACAGGTCTGAATGTATAATCTGGAGGTAGAACAAATGCCCCTGGGTTCCATCCCCAGTACGTACGTATGTACACACACACACACACACACACACACACACACACACACACACACACACACAGAGGAGGGGAGGTGCAGCGGGTCCAAGTGTGGCCTAGCAGGCTGATGGGACCAGCACTCAGGCTCTTGGTAAGGATCCAGAGACAGAATCAGCCCAACAAGCATAGTTTGTAGCCTATGAAGCTACATGTCTACAGAAAAAGGCCCAGGTGCGTGTGTATGTGGAGGTTTGGGGTGTGCTACCCACAGACGCCTCCTGCACAGGACTAAGAAGTCATGCAAGGAAAAGAAAATGTTGGCCGGGCTTGGCAACACACACTTGTACTCCCAGCATTCTGAGGCTGAGACAGGAGGGTCGCGGTTTGCAGACAGCCTCAGCTACTTAGTGAGGCCCTCCGCAACTTCATGAGTCCCTGTTTCAAAATAAAAAATAGAAATAGGGCTGGGGTGTAGCTCGGAGGTCTAATGCTCCTGGGTTCCATCCCCAGACCCACAAAAAACCAAAACCAAACAACAACAACAAACCCCCCGAGGCCATGTCTGCAGGGAGGCAGTGTCTTCCGACCAGGCATGGCTGCTGCACTACATGGCTTACTGGCTTCACACAGCCCCTACCCCCAAGGTGGAGGCGAAAGCACGCACAGGGCCTGTCAGCCCAGTACTTGGGAGGCTAAGACAGGAAGAACATAGGCTTGAGGACAGCCTCAGCTACCTAGGGAGGCTGGGCTTCAAAATAAAAGCAAATGAAAAGGCTGGGGTGTAGCTGAGCAGTAGAGTGCCTGTATTAAACCCCCAGGACCACAAACAAAGTGCCATACGCAGTGACAGGTCTCACGAGTGGCCACAGAATACGGGAACAAGGCCAGCACTCCTACAGGACCCTTGCTCCTGCCCCAGAGCGTCTTGAATGGCTCACAGTGTAGGTGGGCCTGATTCCAGCTCCAGACAGACAGGCGCAGGCTCCAAGCAGCCACATGAGGCCAGCCAGGGCCTCTGTGGGGAAAGCCGGCTGCCTCCGCCGGGGACGCCGAGCAGGTGGGGAAGCCCGGGTGGGACGCCGCAGATGAAGCGGGATGGCGGAAAGGGGGTCAAGAGTTAGAGCTAAGGTCCAACGTGATCAGTGCCTCAAGCACGGCAACCTCGAGGTTTCAGTTATGTGCGTCTTCTTTGTGGGGTCTGCGGCTCGAGCCCAGGGGAGTCTACTCGAGTTGCGTCCTCAGCCCTCCTGTCTCAGCCCCCCAAGTACTGGGAAGACAAGCGTGTGCCTCCATGCTTGGCCTGGTTGTGGATTTTATCAGTGCTTGCTATTTTTTTTTTTTTTTTTGGTGGTACTGGGGTTCCTGGAAACCCTTCTACTTCCGAGCTACACTCCCAGACCTATTTTATATTTTTATTTGGAAACAGGGTCTCTTAAGCCAGCGTGGCTGGTTTTGAATCAGTGCGATCCTCCTGTCTCCGCCTCCCAAGCGCGGGGATGACAAGCGTGGCCACCGCGCCCGGCTCAGTGCTTGCCATCTTATGCGCTCATATGGACTGCTGTTATTTGGGCCTTTAACAGAACTTCAGGCACCCCTTCCTCATTGACCCAGAGCTGTAGCGGAAAGGCCACCAGCACTCAGACCCAGCCTGCGATCCTGCATGACACGGTTAGGCCCTGCCTCTCAGTCTGTGTGTGTGTGTACACGTGCGCGTGTGTGTGTATCTGGGGATTGAATCCCTTGTGCGTATTTCTGGGGATTGAGCCCAGAGACATTACACCTTCGGGCTCTCCTCCCAGCCCTACTGTATTCTGAGGCAGGGTCTCACTAGGCTGATGAGTCTCACTACTTACTGAGGCTGTCCTTGAACTTGTGCCCTTTGACGGTGCCAGGATTAAGGTGTGCCGCCACGTGCGGCTGGGCCCCGCTCGGAGCCCAGGATGCTCGCCGGCTTCCGGGAGCACTCGCCTCTGTGAAGGGCAACAACGCCCTCAACGGCCTCATTCCTACTCACCGTCGAGCCTGAGGTATTTAAAGCCACGATAAGCAAAGTAATCCTCCATGATGGTCATGAGGGAGGTCATCTGGCAGAACAGCAGCACTTTGTGGTTGGTCGCACGGAGCTTGGGGAGGATCCGATCGAGAAGCTCGAACTTCCCTGAGGCGCGGTACAGGTCCAGTCTGGAGGCAGCCGGCGGGAGGGAAGAACACAGGGCCGGTCAACGCTGCCGTGGGGCACGCAGGGAGCAGGCGTGCCCATCCCTAGACAGGCTGCCAGGCTCAGGGGCACGGACGTGGCTTCCCAGTCTGAGCCCCCCGAGTGTGAACAAAGCCACTGGACCAACTAGCATGAACCTGGTCAAGGGCATGTCTTGAGCTGACCACCCCGCATATACCCGGCTCTTGGGAGAATGAAGCCGCCCAGGAAGCCGTGCCCGGGCTCCTCAGTCGCAGCAGCTCTGGGAGCCAGGGGACACTGGAGAGCCTGCACTACCAAGGGTGCTGGGACGCTGAGGCTCCCGCCCTCCCGCCAGCAGCCTCTGGTACAGAGCGGGACACCAGGGCTGGGGTAGTGACAGTGCGACCCAGCACACGCAGGCGCCGCCCCCGACGAGGAGGTGCTCGGCCACGCGCTAAGTGGGCCTGCTCCTGGGAGAGTGTGTCTATCTCTGGGGGCAGTCACAGCAAGGCCCTGCACGGTGGTGGCACTCCTGAGGAGGTGCCCAGGCCACCATGGTCTCGAGGCGGAGGCCCACCGTCACACAGGAGGCTGCAGGCAGCGCCCCGCAGGAAGGAGATGGCCTCTGCGCTAGTGGGCGGCAGCCAGGCTCAGAGCCCGCGAGGAGCTCTCCAGGGTCACGGAGCTGGAGGCCTCCGTCCCTGCACCCCGCCGCTAGGGTCCACGGGGTGACCTCAGTGGAGAAAATGCCTAGCCTTTTCTTGGGTTCCTCTAGGTTTTCTAAATGTTCTGTCTTAGACACAGACAAATGCAACAACAGCAATAACGACACAGGAACAGTTGCGAACGCCTCCGCGTGGACACCTGCCACCCGCAGCTGGGAAGCTTCTCACCCCTGGACGATGCCGCCGGTGAACCCCAAGTGCTCAGAAAAGGACTCCTGCAACGGAACGAGAGGGGTCAGTGCCGGGGTGGGAGGGGCTGCCCGGGCCTGAGCCGCGGGAGAACTGAGACCCCCAGACTGGGCGCTCGGTGACGGCCCCCCAGCAGCACTGCGGCCAGACATGGAGACGAGCCTGGCTTTAGCACAATTCCAACCCGCACGCACCTCAAGAGGCAGAAAAGGAATCACACAGCACTAGCCCCACATGAGCGCAGGACGGTGTGCCCAAGACTGTCCTGAAATGGGAACCTTGGGCTCTGGTGGTGGACACCAGGGATCTGGAACGACTCTGGAGCCATCCCAAGAACTATGGCCACGCACTTTTCAGAAGCAAAGAGCCTATGGCCCAAGGGGCTCTGGCCCGCACGCTGACTGAGGGAGGCTGCGCTCTGCTGCCCTCACACGCAGAAGGGCAGGACGCCAAGGAGATGTGCTGCGACCCCGTGGCGCGGGGCAGGTCCCAGCAAGGGAGGCTCCAGACGATTTCAGGAGGCTCCTTCTCAGGTGGGTTTCAGGGACTTTGTTCTATCACGTAAATGTTTGGATTCCTTCAAAAGAGCATCTATTAAGCTGTGTGTGGTTGCACACACTTGTAATCCCGGTATTCGGGAGGCTGAGACAGGAGGACTGTGCTTCACGGCCAGCCCAAGTTACTTAGTGAGACCGTTTCGAAGTAAAGTTAAAAAAAAAAAATAGGGCCGAGGGTGTAGCTTGGAGGTAGAATGCCCCCGGTTCAATCCCCAGTACCGCAGAAATAAAGAGCAGCGGCTGAACGGAGGACGCAGCCTGGCGGTGGAGAACGCGCAGATGAGTCCCATCCCCGCACACACAGCAAGGGCACAGTGCAGACCAGCGGCTCGCAAAGGCAAGGTCAGCACCAAGCTACCCCGGGCGCGCTGGCGCGGGCGGGCGGGCCTCACCTCGATGTGCTGGAACATGTACGGGTGGTTGCAGATCTTCCTGAGCTGCATGATGGTGTTCATCAGGGTCTTGGTGCCCCCTTTGCCCTGGAGGCGGGTGAGAGGCGCAGAGTGAGTCTGGCTCTGGGGCGGGATGGGGACGGGCAGGGGCGGAGGTGCCGGGGCAGGCGGGGACGGTGGCAGGGCAGGCAAGAGTAGAGGAGCTCGCAGGGAGGCCCGGGGCCCTGAGCCGCCTGGGGGTAGGCAGAGACACCTGCACCCCGAGAGCAAGGGTGACAGGCCAGAGGGCGGAAGCCCATCAACTCTGGCAAGAAGCCGAGATGGATCACGAGCACTCTGAGGCCAGCGCTGCCCTAGGACTGTGGGTATCACTAGAGGGTTCCCTCGGGCTACACAGTGAAGAAAGGAGCTGGCTGCATGGATGGGCTCTGGGCCTGGAAGGAAGCCTAGAAACACCTGTGGTAACAGGTACATGGGGAAGAGGCGGGCAGCGGCATGGCAGAGAGGGCCCAGGACCTCAGAGCGGCCCCAGGAGATAGCTGGCCTGAGCCAGCATGCTCACACCATAAACCCTCCTCAGCGGCACTCAGTGGCGGCAAGGAGCACCTCACTAGAACACCCCAACCCTGCGAGGTCAGCACGGGCCCTCCGCTGCCACCGAGGAAGCCAGCGCCTCAGTGTGACGGGACCGCAGACAACACGTGCTGGGTGGCCAGGGCTGCTCAAAAGCTCCGGAGGGAGCGGCCCTGGGAGCACTTGCACAGCCTGAATGGCAGGCCGCCCTGCCCAGCCTCCCGGAACGCCCAGGTGGGGAGCGGGGCCCAGAGCCAACCTTCTTGTCCTTCTCAGAGCCGTCGGTCAGCAGCACCCCCTTGGCCTGCATGTGCCGGTAGAGCACGCGCTGGAGAGCAGACATGTCACACTTGATGACGTATTCCACCTGCAGGTGAGGGTGCATCAGGGCTGCGGCAGCCTGGCCCAGCCCAGCCGGGCCCGGCCCAGCCTGGCTGTGGGCGGGAAGATCCTGGCTCAGGACGCTCTGCCCCAGGGAACACTGGGTGATGGGCGGGTGCGGACATGGGCAGTTAGCCTTCCACCTTGTGGGATCTCACAGTGGGTCATGAAATAGAGGGAGGTTGTCTGTGAGGGAGGGGCGACAGGACGCCAGAGCTCCTGGTGTTGCAGGTGGCAGGGGATGGGGCTGGGCTCTGCTGACCTCGTAGACCGTCCCAGGCTGGAGGACCGGACACGCCCACCTGGGGCGCGCACAGCAGGGCGCCACATGCGGCCCTCCAGCTCCACTCACCTTCTCAGGCAGCTGGGCCTCTACTTCTTTCTTGAGCCGCCGGAGCAGAAAGGGCCGCAGCACTTTATGGAGACGGCGGATGATGAGGATGGTCTCCTCCTCATTTAGGTCCACCTGAAGCCCCAAAGACCCGAGCCAAATGTTAACCCGAGGCGGCGGGGTGCTCGGCTGGGCGAGCTCTGCGGGAATGTGGGGCACTCTCTCCCTTGGGAAAACAGAAGACTGTCGCCCTCTAATAAACCCCTGGGCTGTAGGGCCCAGAACCCCAGGACACCATGCTCTACACCCTTCTCAAAAGAAATGTAGCAAGCCGGGTGTGGTGGCGCATGCCTGCAATCCCCGTACTTGGGAGGCTGAGAAGGGAAGATCGCAGGTTCGAGGACAGCCTCGGCAAGTAGTGAGACTCTCATCAACTTAGCGAGACCCTGTTTCCAAATAAGAAATAAAATTGCGCTGGGGTTCAGCTCCAGGACCACAAGGGAAAAAAGGAAAAAAAATGCAGCAGTGTACTGCATGGCCCTCCCTGAGGGAAAGGAACTTGTGTTTGTGCCGAGGCGCCAGAGCGCACTGCGAGCCCAGACGAATGGGCACTGGTCTGAACTGGAGGCAGCCCACTAGGGCTGCCAATGGGGGCCCAAACTCTCCTGCCCAGACTGGGAAGACTGAGTAGAAAAAAATCCTAACCTCGCCAGGTGTGGTGGCACAGCCTTGTGACCCCAGTACATGGGAGGCTGAGACAGGAGGATCACAGGTTCACAGCCAGCCTCAAGTACTTAGTGAGACCCTGTTTCAAAATAAAAATAAGCTGGGCATGGCGGGGCACGCTTGTCATCCCAGCGCTTGGGAGGCTGAGACAGTAGGATCGCGGTTCAAGGACAGCCTCAGCTACTACTTAGCGAGGCCCTCTGCAACTCAGTGAGACCCTCTTTCAAAATAAAGACTAAAAAGTAGGGCTGGGTGTGTAGCTCGGAGGTTGAATGTCCCTGAGTACCGCAAAAAAAAAAAAAAAAAAAGGCTGGGGATGTAGCTCAGAGATAGAATCCTTTGGATTCCATCCCTAGTATACAAAAAACACAAATATCTTGCAATACCTGCTCCTTAACAAGAAAATTATATACGTGTGTGTGTTTATATATATGTATATAAATGGATTTTATATCCATTTATAAAATGGATTTTATATCCATATGGATATGGATATAAAAGAGGGTAAAGACTTTTACGTCCAGGGAGGGACCTGCAGGGCGTGGCGGCCCTGTGATGGCCTCCGTATCCTGCCGTCTGCAGGGTGTGGCCACTAGCCCCCCACCGGAACCCCCAGGCTGACCACCCCCAGGTCTCCACCCTGCGCCAAGGGGCCGTGGGCTCCTGGGCAGAGGCGGCTCAGGGCCAGGCATGGCGGGGAGCCCTGCCCTCCCAGCCCGACTGGTGCTGTGGCCTTCAGACTCGGGAGGCCGCCAAGGCACCCAAATACTGACACTGGCCACAGCGTTCTCTGAAAGCAACACAAGGAAGGGTGCAGCGGTGCACAGCTGTGATCCCAGAGGAGGACCACAGGTTCGAGACCAGCCTCAGCATTGTAGCGAGCCTGCAACCCGGAGGGTGTCGCTCTAAGGGGAGGTTTAGCAACCCGCCACTTAAGCCTCCATACCATACGAGAAAGAACACACTATGCCAGAGCCCGACTAGAGGCGCCTTAACCGAGCCCTCGAGTCCCCTCTGCCTCAGGGTGAAGAGTGGGTCCCCAGGGGACAGAGGACGTGGCCCGCAGCGCCTTGCGAGACCCAGACACTGCCTCCCGATGCTCCGGCCCAGGGCCAGCGCTGCCTTGAGCCCGCCGTGGATGCTGAGTGGGCGCCCAGCATGGGCCCTGCCATCATGGGGGAACTCCACACGGCTGCAGGGGCTGGCCGAGGCCAGGACGACCGCGCCTCCCCACCTGCTGCCGAGGGCGTGGAGGGACACCCACCTTCTCCCCGGTCATGGCGAAGGGCGCGTTGAACCACTGCTCAAAAGTGCTGCAGCTCTTAAAGATGGTGGGCAGCAGGAAGTTGAGCAGCGCCCAGAGCTCGGGCAGCTTGTTCTGCAGCGGCGTGCCGGTCAGCAGCAGGCGCCGGGGCGCCACGTAGTGCGTGTTGAGCACCTGTGTGAGCTTGCAGTGATGGTTCTTCATGCGGTGGCCTTCGTCCACGATCATGTACTTCCAGCGGATCTGCGGCCAGATGACAGGCGGTCAGGGGCCAGGCTCGAGCGCCCCGCACACGAGGGAGGGCCTCACATGCAGGGCGGGGAGGCTGCGGGGCGTGGGGACAGGGTCCTCGTGTGACACTCGAGGCCTCCGGGTGAAGAGGTAAACCACAGCCAGTACTCTGGTTCCCAAATGCAGACAGCGAGTGCTCAGCAGAGACCACGCCAGGGAACACGCAGCTCCCTGATCAGCTCGCCCCTTGGGGGCGCGGGTCTCAAGGGGCTGGTTGGTGACAGGTGAGTGAGCGAACACCCGCAGGGGTCTGAGTACAGGTCCCTGTAGGGGCTGGCCACGGCGGGGAGACACTCAGGGATGCAGGACGGAGCCCCTGGGAACACTAGTTAAGTCTCTGCAGGAGCACAGTGAGCCGGCGCTTCTCCCTGCAGCAGGGACCCGCAGGCCTCCCTCCTGGAGGGGAGAGGTGGGGCAGAGAAGGCAGCACAGATGCAGGTGGGGAGGGTGGGAACCACCCCGCAGGGCACCCATTGCTCCCCGTTCATGCCAGGTAAGCACAGGGTGCTGGGCCTCCTGCTTCCTCCTAGAGAGGAGGCAGAGGACCGCGTCTGGCACATGCTCAGGAATGAACCAATGGCCACGCCAGAACCACCTTTACTCAGGGGCCCCTAGGTCTGTAGGTCCCCGCTAATACCCCGACCTGAGGCTGGCAGGCCACAAAGCACTTCGCCACAGGGCCAGCTAAACTCTTCTCCAACCCTCGGCCTGCCGCCACGGTCAGTGGGGTCGAGGTGAGGCCCCCAGGAGGGAAGCTGAGGCCATGAGAGACAGAAGAGGCAGGCGGCCTCCACCCCGCCCACGGGCCCGCTAAAGTGGGTCAGCCGCGGCAGGCAGGAGCCCTGAGAGGAGCCAGCCATGGGCAGCCATGACAGAGCCAGCTCCTGGACCCAACTCGGGGCCAGCCGGATAGTCAGAGGCCAGGCCAGCCCCTCCCCACGCAGGCGCATGGCCAAGACGCGTGTCTCTGAGGCGTGGCACGTGCGCCGCAGCCCGCGCAGGCCCGGGGAGGATCAAGCGTCTCTGAGGCCCGTGCAGCCCGCGCAGGCCCAGGGAGGATCAAGCATCTCTGAGGCCCACGCAGGCCGGCAGGGCCGTACCTTGGCGAGGATGTGCTTGTCCTTGATGATGTACTCGTAGGTGGTGAGCAGCACATTGAACTTCCCGCTGCGCAGCTGGGGCACGAAGGCGCGGCGGGCTGCCGGCGAGCCCTGCAGGGACGGGACGCACACGCTTTAGGGCCTGGGCCCTGGAGAGGGGCCGCAGGGGCTCTCCTGGTGAGGGTGGAGGGCGGGTCCTCGCCAGAGCTGGCCTGTACTCTGCCCTTCTCGCAGGGCTCCTCCTCCAGGGAGAGGCGGGACCTGGGAAGCTGTGCGGCTGCACCACCACTGGCCACGTGCCTGGTGGCCAGTCACGCCCCACTCCCTGGGTCCCAGCTAGCGTGGCCACTCCCTCGCCCAGTGACAGCCACTATGGCGGCTCCACGGTCCTCCCGGACCCATGTGGCCAGGGGCCAGGAAGACACTGAGACTCTCCAGGCTCACACTCCAGAAACGGAGCTCTGCGGGGACCCTCAGGCTGGCCCAGGGCCCCTCGACCCACCACTGTCACCGTCCTCTTGGGGCCCCTGAGCATGCAGTGCTGTCCAGCCCCTCCCTCGTGGCCAAGCGCGGGACGCACAGGATGATGGGGCACCGGGAATTCTGCAGTAAGGGGCGCACAAGATGCAGCCGCTCGCTGGCTGCCCAGAGACTTCTCTACCCTGGTGTCCCACCTGGGCAACAGGGACATCCAGAGAGCCGTGCCAGTGGCGGCTTGAGGACCAGGAGCCACGGCCAGGCTGCCGGGAGCGGCCTGGTGTCCAGTCATAGATCGTAGCAGTGGCTGTGCTACGATCCGTCACACCCAGTGTGAACAGGCCTTCAAAGCTCCAGGCGCAGCCACGCCTGCATGCACACCTGTGTCCACACACTGTACAACTCGAGGCCCCGTGTGTGTGTGTGTGTGTGTTACAGATTGAACCCCAGGGCATTCTACCTCCTAGTTACATCCCAGCCCAAGTTTATTTTATTTTGAAACAGGGTCTCACTAAGTTGAGAGTGTGTCTACTTGCTGAGGCTGGCCTCAAACCTGAGAGCCTCCTGTTTGAGCCTACCAAGTACTGGGATTATAGGTGTGCACCACCATGCCCAGTGATAATTTTTATGTGCATGTGTGGTGCTGGGGATTGAACCTGAGGACACCATGCCCAGTGATAATTTTTATGTGCGTGTGTGGTGCTGGGGATTGAACCTGAGGACACCATGCCCAGTGATAATTTTAATGTGCGTGTGTGGTGCTGGGGATTGAACCTGAGGACAGTCTACCTTCAAGTTAAGCCCCCAGACCTCATTCATTTTATTTTATTGTGGGTCTGGGGATGGAACCCAGGGGCATCAAACCTCCGAGCTACACTCCCTGCCCTATTTTGATTTATACTTTATTTTGAAGCCGGGTCTCACTGAGTTGCAGAGGGCCTCACCAAGTAGCTGAGACTGTCCATGAACCGCGACCCTCCTGTCTCAGCCTCCCAAATGCTAGGATTATAAGCGTATGGCACGACGCCTGGCTCCTTTTTATTTTTAGACTTTGTTTTTTTTTTTTTTGGTGGTGGTGGTACTGGGGTTCCTGGAAGCCCTTCTACCTCCGGGCTACACTCCCAGACCTATTTTTTACATTTTCATTTTGGAAACAGGGTCTCCTAAACCAGCGCGCGGCTGGCTTCGAACCTGCGGGATCCTCCTGTCTCTGCCTCCCAAGCGCGGGGATTACAAGCGTGCGCCACCACGCCCGGCCTATTTTTAGACTTTGAAACAAGGTCTCACTAGGTTGAGGAGAGCCTCACTAAGTTGCTACAGCTGGCCTTGGACCTACAATCCTCCTGTCACTGCACTCAGCCAACTTAATTTTTTTCTTTTTGGCAGTGCTGGGAATCAAACTCAGGGCCTTGTGCGTGCCAGACAAGCACTCTCCCACTGAGTTCTCGGCCTCAACTTAATTTTCAAAACTAAGCATTTCAGCACCGGGTCTGGTGGCACACAACTGTAATCTCAGTACTTGGGAGGCTGAGACAGGAGGATCACAGGCTGGAGGTCGGCCTCAGTAATTTAGTAAGGCCCTAGTGAGACCTTGTTTTAAACTAAACAAAATAAAATACAGCTGGGAATACCGCTCAGAGGTAGAACATCCCTGGGTTCACTCTCCACTCACACACACATACCAAAGGCATTTCCCCTCAGTAAATGACTCCCAAGTCGCGGCACTTTCCCACGCGTGCGTGGCGTCAACGGCCACAATGAAGCGTGGCCTCGTGGGTGCGCACTTCCCCCTTACCTGTCTCCACCCAGCCCCAGGAGGCCCTCAGGCTGACGTACCTTGTAGGACACCTTCACCACAGAGGGGGCCCACTTGTCAAATTCATATGCCCAGTTTGACAGCGTCCTGATGGGACAAGGAAGAAACAGTCAGGTCCCACCTGTTCAGCGACAGAAGCCGACGTGGCCGGGCCCCCAGAACAGCAGCAAGTATGTCCTGTGCGAGCCCCGCCAGGAAGCACTGAGGGATCTGAGGGCCACGGAGGGCGCCCGGTGGCAGGCAGGGGCACCTCAGGCATGGTGACGGGGTGGAAGCCGTTGCTCATGGAGGGAGGAGCATGGCTGAGCCTGGGCGGGAGCCAGGCAGGGGATGGCCACACGACCCACGAGAGCAGCACGGCCCGGGGCCTGGGCGGGCTCGGAGCATGCTAGGGCTTGTGCTCTGGACCTGGGGGCGCAGGGGTCACCACAGGCGCTTTCTGTGACCCAGGAAGGAAAACGGCAGGCTGTCGCTCCAGCCCAAGGGCAGAGTGCGGGGAGCAGAGCCACGCTGCACGGGGCGAGAGCCAAGGAGGGCTGCTGGGGAGAGGGAGCCTCGGGGCAGAGGGCAGTGCCAGAGCTGAGGTCTCGGTGGGTTCCGGGAGGGAAGCCGCTCAGGCCTTCTGGACCAGAGCTCCAGGCGCCAGGGGCCCCTCGGCACCTCTTTCTGAGAGCGCTGTGGACGCCGCTCCGAGGCTCCCTGGCAGCCACGGCCAACGGCAGCGTGGACACAGTCCCACTGAGGTGGAAGCTCAAGGTGCTGGGTGAGAGGTGCGAGGATGCCCTCTGCCCTGCCCACCCCGGGAACCAGATGAGCGGCGGAGGCAAAGCGAGCGTCTTGCAACCACCAAGCCTGGGCAGACGTCACAGCCCTGTGAGCAGAACGGCTGGGCGCCTGACGGCACGCTGGGGCGGCCTGGCTGCCCCACACGGCTGGCTCTGCAGTTCTCCTTCCTTTGGGCCAGCAACAATTCCCTGGCTCAGTCACTGTGATGTTTCTACTGCAGGGAGTGATGGGACATCTAGGCACCAGGAGAGAGAAACTAAGATCCAAGCCTGAGATGTGCAGAGATCTACAGGTGGCTGGAGACGCGTGTGCCAGGAGGGCTGAGGAGAGGGGCCAAGGCAGGGCAGGGAGCAAGGGAGAGGGCGGCAGGTGTCGCGGGGGGGGGGCGGCCTGAGGGAAGACGGCGGCGTGCCTGTGTTCACTTAGCCCTGCAAACACGGCCAAGGCCACTCAAGCAGACTGAGGGCCAGAAGACACCCCAACAGCAGCAGGCACCCCAGCACGCAGCTTCGGGTCTAACCTTCCCCTAAGGAGACAAACCAGGGCTCCCGAAAACAGTGACCCCAGGCAGGGCAGGGCAGGAATGCGCAAACAAGCCTGGGTTTTCTCTTGGTGCAAAAAAGCAAGGAAGCCTCACAACTACGATGGAGCCTGTTACAGGACAGGTCAGCGGGCGCAGTGGGCACGCTTGTAATCCCAGTACTTGGGAGGCTGAGACAGGAGGATCCGGGTTTGCAGCCAGCCTCAGCTACTTAGGCCCTCTTTCAAAATAAAGAATTAAAAAAAAACAGGGCTGGGGGTGTCACTCGGAGGTAGAATGCCCCTGGGTTCCATCCTTAGTCCCACACACAAAAAAAAGGCGGGGTGTGTGTGTGTGTGTGTGTTGGGGTATAGCACAGAGGATAAAAGCCCTTGAATGCATTTCCCTTGACGAAAAGAAAAAGAAAAAAAGGGGGTGTCATGTAGTCCAAAGTATGCAATACTCCTGAGGTCCTACTGGCATAGATGGCTGAGTGAGCCCTGCCCGTTCCTCACTTAGATGCGGTCCCCAGAGAGCGCAGCGAGGGGGGAGCGGCTCCCAGGAGGCCAGGCGGCACACTCCGCTGCTGCCAGGCGCCCATGTCCGAGCTGACGGGGGCGGAAGGAAAGCCCAGAGCCACTGTCTGGCCAGAGCAAAACATGAGGCAGATCCGCAGTCCACAAAACACCTGCGAGTCCTCTTGTAAACGGGCAGGGTGGGGCTGTGCTCGCCTGCGGGGGATACCCCGGCTCCATCCCCAGTACAGCAAAGTAAACTGGATCTCGAGGTCATCAAAACTGTGGCAAAGCTGGGCATACACTGGTAATCCCAGTGGTTAGGAGGCCGAGAAAAGAGAATTGCAGGTTGGAGGCCAGTCTCACAACATTGCAAGACCCCGAGTAACCTAGTGAGACTCTATTTCAAAACAGAAAAGTGCCAAGAGCATAGCTCAGAGGTAGAACTCAACCCCAGTATAATAAAAACCCCGGGTAGTCAAATTGCCAGTCAGAGCAGGAGCTCAAGGAGACACGAGCGCTAACCCTAACCTGGGCTATGGAACAGAAAATGGCCCCCAGAGGACACTGTGAGGCCCAGCCAGGCGGAGGCTGGTCAGCCATGCTCTTCAGCGTCGCTGTGGGCATTCACAGCATGACCAGCCACGGGAAAGTGGGAGGAAGCTCTCAGCCCCGCCCGCCCCGCACATCTACGACTGTAAACCAGTCCTGTGCACAGGGGCGGCTCATGGGAGCCGCTGGGAAGGGCCCCCAGGCCAATACAGACAGACCCATGCGACCAGAGCACAGCGCCACCTGCCGCAACCAGACCAAGCGCTGCAAATAACCGCGGGATCCCAATTAATCCACGGAGCAGCGATGGACCCGCAATCATGACCCTGGCGACCCCTATAAAGACCACGGCACGGCAGACTCGTCCAGTGGTGGCCGCATCGCTGGGATGGAGGAGCACCTCCCACAGACCTGCTATTTCCAGAGGAAACACTCAGCGGGGCGCAGGACCTCAGAGCTGACCTCTCGAGCACGCCGTGGCATCCCAGGCCTCTGCCCTGTCACATGGGGCAGGGCCCAGGTGGCCGCCAGGGGTCACAGTAGATCTCCTTGAGGGCAGTCGCCCGAATACCTGCCCAGGCCTTGTGGAGGACAAGGCGGTGCGAGCCATGCTGAAGGGGACCCGTGCGTGTCCGCTGGTCTCAGGGAGGAGCCCAGGACGGGGCCAGGGCAAGGCCGATTCAGGGCCACATGTAGGACCTGGGTTGACCAAGGATGGCCACTGTGGGGCTTCTGCAAGGGCCTGCTGGAGGCAGAGCTGGCCGGGGAGAAAGCCTCCCTGGGAAGCTGCCAGGCTGCCCGCCGTGCTGGCCGGCGTCTGCGTGATGGGGCCAGAGCAAGGCGAGGATAAGGGGGGCAGAGGCAGCGCTCGCTCAGGAGCACCGAAGGCTCCCCAGCCTCTAGAGGAAGGCTCCTGTCGGCTACAAGCCGAAGATACCAGAGCGCCACACAAGCTGCCGCACGCGGGCTGCATGGCACCTTCCGCCCGCGCCCGGAGGCCAGAGGCAGGGTCTGGGCCGGGCGTGGCGGCCCCACTCGCGTGGGAGCCTGAGCGCCAGCGGCGGGCAGGACGTGGAGGTGCGGAGGGGCTGCGGCCGGCGCCGCCCGGCGCCGCACTTACGAGAGGGGCACTATGATGAGGAAGGGCCCGTTGATACGCTTGTGCTCCATGAGGTACGTGATGAGCGCGATGGTCTGGATGGTCTTCCCCAGCCCCATCTCGTCGGCCAGGATGCCGTTCAGGTTGTTGTTGTAGAGGGACACCAGCCATTCCAGGCCCTTGATCTGCGGGGACAGGGAGGCAGCACGCACGGGGGCCTGGCTGAGCCCAAGGGCACAAGTGCACGCGCTCACGCCGCCTGCGGCCACCCCAGGACGGGGCCAGACCCGCCAATCCCTCTGTGTGCCGCGCGCGTCCTTAGCAGCCCCTGCCGTGAAGTCACGGGCGGCGGTGCCAATACTGTGCCTAAGTGACGCTGCTTCTGGTTGGGCCTAGGGGTGACCTTGGTGATCCAGCGCAAGCTCAGCCTGCATGTGGCCCTGGGTCCCAGCGCCAGCATCAAAGCAAACAAAAATGCCTTTTCTGGCACACATGTGTTTGTTTTTAATTAAAAAAAAAATTTATTTTGTAGTACTGGGGATTGAACCCAGGAGAATTTTACTGCTGCCACACTCCTAGCCCTATTTAATATTTTACTTTGAAACAGGGTCAAACTAAGTTCTGGAGGACCTAAGTACCCAAGGCTGGCTGCAAAACTTTGAACTACACCCCCAGCCCCATTTTTTATTCTTTACTTTGAAACAGGGTCTCACTGAGTTACAAAGGGCCTCACTAAATAGCTGAGGCTGTCCTTGAACCGCGATCCTCCTATCTCAGCCTCCCAAATGCTGGGATTACAAGTGTGCACCACCCACCACACCTGGTTTATGATGATGATGATGATGATGATGATGATGTGTGTGTGTGTGTGTGTGTGTGTGTGTGTGTGTGTGTGTGTGGTACTAGAGATGGAACCCAGGGGCATTCTCCCTCCAAGCTATACCCCCAGCCCTATTTTTTAATTTTTATTTTGAAACAGGGTCTCACTGAGTTGCAAAGGGCCTCACTAAGTAGCTGAGGCTGTCCATGAACCGAGATCCTCCTGTCTTAGCCTCCCAAATGCTGGGATTACAAGTGTGCACCACCCGCCACACCTGGTATTATTATTATTATTAGTGTGTGTGTGTGTGTGTGTGTGTGTGTGTGTGTGTGTGTGGTACTAGAGATGGAACCCAGGGGCATTCTCACTCCGAGCTATACCCCCAGCCCTATTTTTTTATTTTTATTTTGAAACAGGGTCTCACTGAGTTGCAAAGGGCCTCACTAAGTAGTAGCTGAGGCTGTCCATGAACCGAGATCCTCCTGTCTCAGCTTCCCAAATGCTGGGATTACAAGTGTGCACCACCACGCCCGGGTCATTTCTGATTTACCATGTCCACCTGACTGTCTGTCACTGACCCACGTGGCACACCTGAGGAAACCTGCTCGAGCCACGCGATGCTTCAATTTCAGAAACCACTAGGGTCCGGGGAATCGGCCAGTAACGGCCTGACCATCACCTGGAAATTAACAAGGGCGTGCGGAAGCACAGGTGTGTTCCGAAACACAGGCATCAAGTAGAGACGGCTTGCAACTGGAGCATGCGGTCATCAGGGAAAACTTGTAAAGTTCCCTGCCACACTCAGGAAGTAAGTTAGCCAAGGTGCCATCCTTTGGAGGAAGCACCGTGGGCATGAAAGGGGCGAGTCTAGGGAGGAAAGTGGCAGGACAGGCCTGCACAACGAGGGGCGTGTCTTCGCCTGGAGTGAGGCCAGCCACATTCCGGGGCCTCCTGGACAAGGTGGGACGTGTGGCCAAGGAGGGGGACATTTTTCCTGAGCAGCTCAGTTTCCCGACTGCTCGGCTTCAGAGCCACCATCACCTCCCACACGGAGCCTGCAGTAGGGACCGCTCCCCTGCTGAGCAGAGGCCGGAGGAGGCTGCCCGGGGCGCAGGCGCTCCTCACCTCTGACATGCAGAAGGGGCCTGCTCTGCCAGGCGGGCGGGGATTCAGAAGCCTGTGCTGAACTGAAGGGCCCTATCTGCCTACACGCACAAAGCAGCCAGTGAATACTGATTCACTGCAGCTTCGATTCCTCCTGCAGCAAACCTAATCGTGTCTGCTCAGACAGGGAAATCGTGGCTCAGAAGAAAAAAGCAAGCAGGGCGTGGTGGGGCTTGCCTTCAATCCCAGTACTCAGGAGGCTGAGACTGGAGGATCTCAGGTTCAAGGACAACCTCAGCAACTTAGCAAGACTCTCAACAACCTGGCAAAACCTGATTTCAAGAC
The DNA here is from genome assembly GCF_963383645.1 of Muscardinus avellanarius. Lineage (NCBI taxonomy): Eukaryota > Metazoa > Chordata > Mammalia > Rodentia > Gliridae > Muscardinus > Muscardinus avellanarius. Next base: position 46,349,213 of record NC_137804.1, on the reverse strand, counting down.
AAAAAAGAAAAAAGGGCTGAGGCTCAGTGGTAGAATGCCCCTGGGTGTGTGTGTACGTATACACACACACACACACACACACACACACACACACACGGAAGAGCAAGGTGCCCTGCGTACAGGCCGCCGCGCGGTGGGCCCCGCCTCCCTGGCCTCACCTGGTACTGTTTGAGCACGCCGTTGACCATCAGCGCTGACTGCTTGTCCACCCTCTCGGTGACGGCATGGGCCACGGCGTAGTAGGACTGCAGGCCGCGAGCCAGGGCCTGGGACACGCCATACTCATCATCAACGTCCTGCTTGGCATTCCTGGGAGCAAGCAGGAAAGGCCGTGAGGACACGCATGCTCACGTGTGACATGTGCTCCTGATGGACGCTCTGCAGCGTGGCCCTTTCCAGTGGCCCGTGGCCTAAACCGGAGGGTACAAAGAAGCGCGCCCATCGGTCTGCAGCAGCCAGGCAGCCAGCGCACACCCGAGGAGGACCCGATGGGACTCAGGTCAGCTCCCGGCCAGGAGCACCATCGCTGGTCACACGGGGCGAGCGGCACGACGGTGAGCCAGAGGGGACCAGGTGGCGGCGCCCGCTGAAAGCCAGCGCCGCGCGCTCACGTCAGCTCTGCGCCTCCGCCCGTCATTTCACTTCATGCCTGCAGGGATCACAAGCGTGCCTACCATACCCGGCTCCTGTTGGTACAGATCGAGTATCCCTGAGCCAAAAGGCTTGGTACCAAGCTTCGATCTTGGAACTACTGTGAGATAATACCCACCGTCCTCTCCGCAACAGCCCCATTAAAACCCCTCGCCACAGCTGATGAGATCTGTGCATCGCCAGCACAGGGCTGCTGCGCACACCAAGTGTCACACCCGGCACGGGGAGCGTGATGCTCGGGGCACGGATGTAGAATCACATCCAAGCAGGATGGCGTGGTGAAAAGACAAGGCCACACGGCGTATCCTGCACACGTGTGCAAACGAAAAGAAAAGCAGGTGTTTTGCTCATTAATGGAGCAGATTCCTGAAAAGACACAGGATGCTTGAAACCAACGTCCTCGGGGAGGAAGTGGCGGGAGGGGAGCCGGGACACGTGGGAAGGGCCAGAGGCTTGTGGCCGCTCACCGGCTGACCTTCCTATGTTAATCATATACAAACAAAGGAAGCCTGCATCAGCTCTGGCCTGACTGAGGCCGCTCTGGGCGTGCCAGGACCAGCCCCCTGGCCCGCGCGGTGTCCTGAGGAGCAGCAGAGCGCGGGCCTTACTCGATGATGTGCCGAGCGTCCACCTCCGAGACGTCGTCGCTGTCTGGGTCTGGAATCTTCTTCTTCTCCTCCACAGGCAGGGTGGGAGGCTGTGCCGGCTGCGGCTGCTCCTCCTCTTCCTCCTGCCAAGACACGGGCATGGCTTAGGCCCGTCATCCCGCCGAGGAGGGCGCAGCGCTCCCAAGTGGAAGGCAAACCGGCAGCAGTGGCGCTCCTACGACCTCACCGCTGCTCGGGTGCAGGACGCCACGAGCGCGCACCCCGGAAGCGACTTTTCTCGGCTGATCCCGTCACTGCTTGATGAGGGAACCTCAGGGCCCGGCGTTCTCGCAATGTCTGCGCCCCTCCCAGCCCGCTGACACGGACAGTGCGCCGCATTCCCTGTGGAGCCGCCACTCGGCCCCTCTGATTCCCAAGACAATAAACACTTGGCAGCCGGCTTCAAATACGTGCTGCTCACAACTGACCTCCAGCTTTAGGGAACAGGCCGAAATGTCCAAAATGTGTCTACAAATTCTGGTAAGAACAGCTTGCAAAGAGGTTATCTAGGAACTTATGAAGTACGAGTGTTGTGTCTTCTTAAAGCTTTCCTGCATTTACTGAGAAAAGGATACTGAGGTTTTTGTGATATATTAATAAAATACACATGAATACATTTCCCATTAAAACCATTCTTGTATTCCTGTATGAATGACACAAGGTTATTTTCCTTACTTATAATGAAAATGCTATATATTATCTCTAATTAACAGACAATTACAAGCTGGGCATGGTGGCGCATGCCTGTGATCCTCGGACTTGGGAAGCTGAGATGGAGGATGAGTGTGGCCTGGAGGACAGCTGCAAGTTTAGTAAGACCCTGTTAAAAACCCAAAAGAGCATTTGGGAGGCGGAGACGGGAGGATCACTGGTTAAAGAACAGCCTCAAGTAGTGAGACTCGCAAGCCTACCCAGACCTTGTCTCAAAATAATAGGGCTGAAGGAATAGCTCAGAGGTAAAATGCCCCTGGGTTCAATCCCCAGTACCACAATAAAAGTAAAAAAAAAAAAAAGGGCGCCAGGTGAGGTGGTGCACATGTGTAATTCCAATACTTAGAAGGCTAAGGCAGGAGGACCTCAAGTTCACAGAAAGCCTCCGCTACTTAGTGAGGCCTTGTTTCAAAAATAGGCCTGGGGGTATAGCTAGAATGGAGAATGCCCCTGGGTTCCACCCCCAGTACTGCCCAAAAACGGGGGGCCTGAGGGTGTAGTTTAGAAGTAGAACACCTTTTAGCTCAATCCCCAGTACAAAAAACAACAATAAAAAACAATAGATAAATAGGAAGGCCTGATGGCACACACCTGGGATGCTAGTGGCTGGGAGAATGAGATCGGAGGACCACAATTTTGAGGCAAGCCTCAGGAAATTCATGAGACCCTGTTTCAAAATTTAAAAACTGAAATATGTTAGGAAGTAACCGCTGAGCTAGAGCCAGGATCGGAGCCTGCCGAAGGGTTAGGCCGGTGCTGGGGTCAGCAAGGTTGGAATCAGAGCCTGCCGTGAGGCAAGGCCGGTGCTGGGGCCACCGGAGCCAGCTGAGGGGTTAGGCTGGTGTCGGGGCCAACGAGATCAGAATCGGGGCCTCCCATGAGGCAAGGCCGCTGCTTGAGCCAGCGAGGTCTGGATCAGTCCACCGAGTAGCCAGGCCACTACTGGGGCCGTCAAGAGTGGGATCGGTACTTGCAACGCGGCATGCACAGAGAAATATCGCAGAAAATAAAAACCAGATGCTTCCCCTAATCAGCAATAACTAGGAGGAAAGGGGCAACAGGAAGAGATCGAGCTATAGATAGGGCCCTATAGTGAAGCAACTAATGTGGCCAATCAGAGGGTATGGAATAGGGGAGGATGGAGCCTCTTTAAAACTCAGGAGATACATAAACAAATGTGTCAAAGTTAATCACCAAACAAGCATGGGATTGAGGGAGGGGGAGGGAATGGGATGGGGGCTGGATGAGGGCTAACTGGATGATGTGTGCTTGTATATCCTCTCAAGTCTTGTACTCCAATGTGATATAAAAAAATAAAAAAATAAAAACTGAAATATGGCTTATGTAAGCAGAATAATCCTGGGTTCTATCTCGGGCACCAAAAAATAAAAAATCACAATCAGCCAGGTGTGGGGTTGAACACTTGTAATCCTCAGTACTCGGGAGGCGGAAACAGGAAGACCTGGCCAGCCTCAGATACATCACAAGACTCTGTTTCAAAATAAAAAAATGAGAACTGGGTATGGTGGCGCACGCTTGTCATCCCAGCACTTGGGAGGCTGAGACAGGAGGATCGCGGGTTTGCTGCCAGCCTCAGCTACTTAGTGAGGCTCTGTGCAACTCAGGGAGACCCTGCTTCCAAATAAAGAATAAAAAATAGGGCTGGGGGTATAGCTCGGAAGTAGAATGCCCCTGGGTTCCATCCACAGTACTTCAAAAACTAAAAAATAAAAAATAAGGAAATATAGCTAGGGATGTGGCTGAGGTAGAATGCCTCTGTCTCAATCTCTAGTACCAAAAAATAAAAACCAAAAAGACTACAATCAACTCTAGTGGAGTGGGTGGCTACCTCTGGGGTCCTGCCAGGGCCCAGGGACGAGCGCACGGCCAGCGCTAAGGCCGAGGCCCAAGACCCGTGACTGCACAGACTTCTCTCTACTAAGAGCGGGACACACCGGGCTGAGCCAGAGGAGAGAAGCCCGGACCCAAATGACAGCCTTAAAGCTGGATAAAATTGGCCATTTCAGAGCATTAAGAGTCTGATAAAATTGGCCACCTCAGAGCATTGAGAGTCTACTAAAGATCGAAGGAGGTCAAAGAAGCGCTCGGCTTTGCAAAGATTCGCCGCGGGCCGCAGACAGCGAGATCTGGTGGTGGAGACGGTGGGCTCAGTCCTCGGCCCCCGCAGCGCGTCGGTAGAGTGAGGGTGTCGGTGAAGGCAAGGACAGCGCGTTCCCGGGGTGCTGTGCATGTGTAGAGACGGGGAAGCGCTGGGACAGGCTGCAGCCAGGGCGGGCGTGCAACAGCCCCGACGTGAGGTGAGCTGCGCTGCCTACGCAGACCTCCGCGGGACGCAAAGGTGTCGCAGCTCAAAGCATTTGGGCGCCGCGTGACCACAAAGTCACAAAGAGCGAGCCTGAGCGCACAGCCACAAGCAAACTGAGCAGAGATGCCAGAGGCAGCACACACACAAGGGAAACAGACGTCAGAGAATGGAGGGCGGTTAAAACAAGTATTTAAAAAAAAAAAAAAGCAGGCACAGCGGTGCACGCCTGTGATCCCAGTGGTGCACGCCTGTGATCCCGGCACCTAGCGGAACCTGGACGACAGCAGGCTGGAAGCCGCCTCAGCAGCAGAGTCTACTCCCAGTAACTGGGAAAGTGATACAGGAGGACAGAGGTTCGAGGCCAGACTTGACCAACTTAGCAAAACCCTGTTTCAAAATAAAAATATGAATTAAGGTTGGGATTATAGCTCAGAGGTAGAATACAATGCCCCTGGGTTCAATCCACAGCACAAAAAAGAAAAAGGTAATTATTGCTGGGCATGTGGCATATGCCTGTAATCCCGGTACTTGAAAGATCACAGGTTAAAGACGAGCCTCAGGAACTTACTGAGACTTTATTTCAAAATAAATAAATAAAGGCTGGGAGTGGTGGCACAGATTATAATCCCAGTACTTGAGAGGCTGAGACAGGAGGGCTTGTCATCCCCGCGCTTGGGAGGCTGAGACAGGAGGATCACACAGGTTCGAAGCCAGCCTCAGCTACTTAGTGAGGCTCTCAGCAACTTAGTGAGACCCTGGTTCCAAATAAAAAATATAAATTACGTCTGGGAGTATCGCCTGGAGGTAGAAAAGCCCCTGGGTTCCACCCCCAGTACCACAAAATAAAGAAAGAATAAAAATCTATGGCTAGGCTTGTAACTCAGAGGAAGAATGTCCTTGGGTTCCATCCCCCCAGTACTGAAAGAGAGGGGAGGGGGAGCAAGCGAGCTGGGGTATAGCTCAGAGGCAGATCCTCTTTGGGGTCAATCCCCAGTACCACACACTAAAGGGCAGTCTCTATCACACTGGACAACCAAAAATCCAGCTACAATAGAACACGAGTGACCCCACTAAACTAAGACAGAGCGGCAGGCGTGAGGGTGCGCACCTGCCATCTCAGCAAGTTGGAGGCTGAGGCCAGAAGATGGCAGATTTGAGGCCAGCCATGGCTACTTAGCAAAATCCTTTCTCAAAATAAAAGAAATGAGCTGGGCGTGGTGGCGCACGCTTGTCATCCCAGCATTCGGGAGGCTGAGACCGGAGGATCGCGGTTCGCGGACAGCCTCAGCTACTTAGTGAGGCCCTCTGCAACTCAGTGAGACCCGGTTTCAAAATAAAGAATGAAAAATTGGGCAGGGGGTGTAGCTCAGAGGTCAAATGCCCCGGGTTCCATACCCAGAACTAAAAAAAAAAAAAAAAAAAAAAAAAAAAAAAAAAAAAAAAAAAAAAGGCTGTGCGTTGTGGCGCACGCTTATAATCCCCATACTTGGGAGGCGGAGACAGGAGGATCTCCCTGGCTTAAGAGATCCTGTTTCAAAAAAAAAAAAAAAAAAAAAAAAAAAGTATAAAATAGATCTGGGAGTGTAGCCCGGAGGTAAAAGGGTTTCCAGGAACTCCAGTACCACCAAAATAAATAAATAAATAAATATATTTAAAAAACCACCAAAAAACAAACCAAAACAAAGAATAAAAAAATAGGGCAGGGGTATGTGTAGCTTGGAGGTCGGATGCCCCTGGGTTCCATACCCAGACCCACAAAAAGGGAAAAAAAAAAGTTTATTGAAATGAAAAGACCAAGACTAAAAGAATGTACTAGTAAATGCTGTCAATTATTTTACAAATAATACCAGTCCTCACAAATTCTTTCAGAAAAGAGAAGAGGAAACATTTCCCAAACCATTTTATAGAGCCAATATTAACTAAATGCCTAAGCTAGAAGAAGACATAATGATGAAACTACAGGAAAACACAACTCCAGGGCTGGGGTGTCTATCATTCAGGCCTAGAGTGCTAGCCTAGCATGTATGCTCGGGGTCCCGCCTCCTCCGCCTCCTCCTCCTCCTCCTCCTCCTCCTCCTCCTCCTCCTCCTCCACCACCACCACCATCACCACCATCATCATCACCACCACCACCACCACCAGCACACACACACACACACACACACACACACACACACACTACAGAACACAGACCTCAGTATATATTGTCATAACAGGAATAGATAAGATTACATACCATGGCAAACTAGAATACAAGGTTGGTTGAACACTCAGAAATTAAACAACCCAAGAAAACATACTGAAGATACAGGAGAAAACACAGGGTCAACAAATATAAAAAAAAGAGCCAAGCACGGTGGCGCACGCTCTTAATCTTGGCATTTGAGAGGCTGAGACAGGAGAAACACGGTTCGCGAACAGCCTCAGCTACCTAGCAAGGCCCTTTGCAACTGAATAAAAACAGACTAATACATAGGACTAGGGGTGTAGCTCAGAGATACAATGCCCCTGGGTTCCATCCCTAGTACCAAAGGAAAAAAAAGAAAGAAAGAAAGAAAAAAAGAAACAAAACCTAGTTCTGATTCATGAACAAAGATTCTACCACTGACACCAGTAACGACAGGCTGGTTACCCCTAAACTGGAGAAGATGGCCATGCTGTGTGTCTGCTATCACAATTTTGTTTTTGGTAGTACTGGGGGTGGAACCCAGGGCCTTTTCCACCTCCAGGCTATACTCCCAGACCTCTTTTATACTTTTTTAGGAAACAGGGTCTCACTAAGTTGCTGAGAGCCTAAGTAGCTGAGGCTGGCTTCAAACCTGTGCGATCCTCCTGTCTCAGCCTCCCAAGCGGTGGGATGACAAGAATGTGCCACCACGCCTGGCCTCCCTCCACAATTTGAGACCCTTCTTCAAAATAAAGAATAAAAAATAGTGCTGGGGGTGAGTTTGGAGTAGAATGTCCCTGGGTTCAATCCCCAATACTGGAAAAAAAAAAAGTGTATCTTAGAAGTAGACGCCCCCAGGTTCAATCCCCAATAGCCAGTACACAGGCCTCTCCCCAGCATGCCTAGCAGAGCCTTGGAGTTACATGTTCAGAAACGGAAGCAGGCAGAGCCCTGCACAGCAACACCCCATAGACAAGCTGTGGAACTTGGAACTTGGAGAGCCCATGCAAAACGCAAGTTTGTTGCCCCTTTTTAACCATTTCCAAGAATTTAAAGTCGGCTGCAGTAGAGCATCAAGTCCCAGGGGCCTCTGCAGCACCGCCCTGGACAGACAGCAGCTCTGAGCCAGCTCGGCCTACCCGAACCTCAGGGTGCCGGCCTCAGCTCCGGAACGTCCCAGGATAGCGTCATTTTGCTGTATGTGTATTTCTAAGCTAAGTAAATGTCTGCCTCGTGCCTTCTCTTGAAATAATTATTAATTAAAATATTAATTAAAAAAATTTGTGTGCCGGGCGTGGTGGCGCACGCTTGTAATCCCTGCGCTTGGGAGGTGGAGACAGGAGGATCGCGCAGGTCTGAAGCCAGCAGCGCTGGCTCAGGAGACCCTGTTTCCAGATAAAAATATAAAAAATAGGTCTGGGGGTGCAGCCCGGAGGTGGAAGGGCTTCAGGAACCCCAGGGCCACACACACACACAAGCCAGTTTGCATGATGGTGCACAGCACCCCAGGACAGCTGCAGTTTCTAGTCTAGCCTCAGTAATTTAATAAGACCCTGTTACAAAGAAAAAAAAGAACTTGTGGTGAAACTCAATGGTACAACATCCCGGGTTCAAACCCCAGTACCAAATAACAACTCTGTAAGAGCTTACACTGTAAAGCTTCTATAAGAAAACAGTAGAAAATCTTTGTAACCTTGGATTAAACAAAGTTCAGAGGTAAAATCTATAAAATAAATACAACTGAGCAAGGTGTCGTGGCGCACACTTGTAATCCCAGTACTTAGGAGGCTGAGACAGGAGGATCGGTACGAAGCCAGCCTCAGCTACTTAGGGAGGCTCTCAGCAACTTATCGAGACCCTGTTTCCAAATAAAATAGAAAATAGGGCCGGGCATGGTTGGCGCTCGCTTGTAATCCCCGCACTTGGGAGGCGGAGACAGGAGGATCGTGCTGGTTCGGAGCCAGCCTCGCTGGTTTAAGAGACCCTGTTTCCAAATAAAAATGTAAAAATAGGTCTGGGAGTGTAGCCCTGACGTAGAAGGGCTTCCAGGAACCCCAGTACCACCAAAAACAAACAAACAAACAAACAAAAAAAAAAAAAAGAAAGAAATAACGTTGCTGTGAATGTGTGCAGACATGTCTTCGTGTGGACATATGTTCTCATTTCTCTTGGGGAGATACCTGGGAGTGGAATTGCTGGGTCCTATGGTAAGTTTATGTCCCCTTTTTAAGAAACTGCTGCACTGCTCCCGAATGCTGGGATTATAAGCGTGCGCCACCACGCCTGGCTCAATGGGTACATTTAAAAGATTTTAAATATATAAAAAAATAAAGCTACTAAAAGTCACAAATTATTATTGGCTTAAGACTCAGGAGACTGTTAAAAAAACTGGAAAACAACTCGTAAAAGGATCCAGTGCGTATAAAAGTGAAATATATCATTTTTTATTTTTAATCTTTATTTATTTTTATGGTACTCGGGGGCATTCTACCACCAAGCCACACCCTCAGCCCTATTTTTTATTCTTTTTTTTGTTGGCGGTACTGGGGATTGAGCCCAGGGGCCTTCTACCTCTGAGCCACACCTCCAGCCCTAATTTTTCATCTTTTGTTTTTTTTGCAAGTCTGGGGATGGAACCCAGGGGCATTCGACCTCCAAGCTACACCCCCTGCCCAATTTTTTATTCTTTATTTTTTGAAACAGGGTCTCTCTGAGTTGCGGAGGGCCTCACTAAGTAGCTGAGGCTGTCCGTGAACTGCAATCCTATCTCTGCCTCCTGAATGCAGGGATTACAAGTGTGCACCACCACGCCCAGCATCTATTTTTTATTCTTTATTTTGAATGGTAAAGTTGCAGAGAGCCTCACTAAGTAGCTGAGGCTGGACATGAACCTGCAATCCTCCTTTCTTAGCTTCCCAAGTACTAGGATGACAAGTGAACGCCACCATCTGGCTACATCATCTTTTTAAATATCACAAATTAATGGGAAAGGATGGATTAAATGGTATACCAATCCTCTGAACACTACTGGAGGGGAAATCCATCAGAGCTCCTACGCAAACCCTACCCCTAGGTAAATTCCAGAAAGTCTGAAGAGGAAAACGAAAAATGAAATGACATAGGGAGAGAGCAGAAGCAACGAGGAAAGCCCGCGACTTGCGGCTGGGACCGGAGCATCGCGGCTTTGCGGCCAGACTCAGCAGCCGAGTGAGGGCCTCCGCAACCTACTGAGACCGTTTCAAAATTCAAAAAAGATAACAACAGGGCTGGAATGTAGCTCAGGGGTAGGATGTCTCTGGGTTCAATCACCAGTAACACACGCACGCACGCACGCACGCAACCAAGCGAAGCAGACCGTGTAGAGGAGGGGTGCTGAGTGCTGGCGGTGTGGCCAGTGCCATCATGAAGAGAACATTCAGTCTTACACATCGGGCTTAACTTAAACCAAATGGAAGCCACCGCGTGGGTCGGGCACGGGCTGGACTCCCTGGGGGACGCGCAGCCGGCAGGGCGGCGCACACACGGGGTGGAGGCCCACCACGCGCCAGGCCTCGACGGCCAGAGCGCCTTACCTCCTCCTCCTCTTCCGAGCCACTTTCCTCACTGTCGGATCTCGGAGCGACTTCATACCTAGAAGAAGCACAGTTTTAATGCAAAGGTCCTCAGATCCCGCAGAGCTCCCGGTGCCGAGCAAGCCCGCCGGGTGCGCAGAGGCGATCCCCGCCACCGCGCCCTGGAGGCTCACCCGGGGTTCATCTCCAGCCAGGCCTCCAGCTGCCCGGCCCGGGGCGCGTCGGCGCCCGTGAGGATCTTGCCGCTCTCCACGTGGATCACCTTCACGGGCAGGTCGCTCATCTGGCTGGTCTCGTCCAGGGGCTGGAAGACAGGGCCGTGTGACGGGCTCACCACAAGACTGGAGGGGAGGCCGGGCTGTGGCCCGCTCGCTAAGTCCCCAACCCCACGCCCAGAGGAGCCCGAACAGGTGGCCTCAGCTACTTAGGCCCTCTGCAACTCAGTGAGACCCGGTTTCAAAATAAAGAATAAAAAATAGGGCAGGGGTGTGGCTTGGAGGTCGAATGCCCCTGGGTTCCATCCCCAGATGTGGAAAATACAAAAATAAATAAATGAGTAAATAAATAATAAAAAATAGGACTGGGATTGTAGCTTGGAGATAGAATGCCACTCCTGTCTCAGACTCCTACGTATTGGGGTTACCAACACGAGAAAGGAGGATCCCAGATTTGAGGTCAGTCTCAGCAACTTAATGAGACCTTATTTCAAAGATAAAATCGGGTTGGAGGTATACAGCTAAGAGGCAGAATGCCTCTAGGTTCAACCTCCAGTATTAAAAAGTAAACAAGGCCGGGCGTGGTGGCGCACGCTTGTCATCCCCGCGCTTGGGAGGCGGAGACAGGAGTATCGCGCAGGTTGGAAGCCAGGCGCGCTGGCGTAAGAGACCCTGTTTCCAAATACAAATATACAAAATAGGTCTGGGAGTGTAGCCCAGATGTAGAAGGGTTTCCAGGAACCCCAGTACCCCAAAACAAAACAAAACCAAATCAGAGCGGTGGGGCACACCTCAATTCCAGTATCTGGGAGACCGAGACAGGATGACTGCAGGTTTGAGGGCAACCTAAGGGAGTTATGAGAGCCCGTTTCAATATAAAAAAGCCAGGCTTCCAGTCTTCCATTTTTTACAAATAAAAAGTATAAAATAGGTCTGGGAGTGTAGCACGGATGTAGAAGAGTTTCCAGGAACCCCAGTACCCCCCCCCACACACACACATACACAAAAAAAGGCTGAGGGATGTAGCTCTGAGGTAGAATGCCCCTATGCTCCACACCCAGACCCGCCAAAAAACAGGTAGAATACCCTCCGGTTCAATCTCCAATACCACCAAAAAGAAAAAAAGAAAAAGCAAATATATCATGGGAGATGGAAGTCAGATCACGGAAAGCAGGAGGCGGGCATGGTCACACATGGTTGTACTCCCAATACTTGGGAGGTTGAGACAGGAAGATCACAGGTTCATGGCCAGCCTCAGAAACGTGTGAGGCCTCTGCAACTTAGTGAGACCCTGTTTCCAAATAAAGAATAAAAAATAGGCTGGAGATGTAACTCCGAGGTTAAACGCCCAGAGTTTAATGCCCAGTACCACCACCAAAAAAAAAAAGCCAGGACAGAAATAATCCAGTGGTGTCAGATATCAGTGTGACCCCAAATTTCTAATGTGGCAATGCAGTGAGCACACGTGCACACACCTAAACCTTCCGGGCAGCTTCTGAGACAGCCTGGCGGCCATGACAGCCCAGCAGCCATGAGTACAGCCACAGTGAGATTTGGGTTTCAGAATAGTCTTCTTCGCTAATAAAAGGAACCAGTGCCCCTAGAGGCGGCGGACCCCAGGCCGCGGCTGGGAAGGCAGCCAAGCCTGGTAAGGAGGGAGCGCGCGAAGGATGGAAGGAATGTGTAGGAAGACCACAGGCACCTGCCATGGCAGGCGCTCGCCTTCGACGCAAGTGGTCCAGAGCCGTGGAGGGAGGAGACAAGTTGCAGGCCAGCTTGGCAACCTAGGGAGACCGGGCCTCCAAATAAAAATGAGAAACGGATGTCCTGGGGATGCAGCTACATGGTAGCATGCCCTTGCGTTCAGATCTCAGGACAGCAAGTAAAAATAGAAAAAATAAATAAAAGACTAGCCGGTGTGGTGGTGCACGCTTGTAATCCCAGCATCCGGGAGGCTGAGACCAGAGGATTCCGGTTCACGGACAGCTTCAGCTACTTAATGAGGCCCTCCGCGATTTAGTGGGACTGTTTCAAGATGAAGAATAAAAAATAGGGCAGGGGGTGTAGCTCAGAGGTAGAATGCTGGGTTCCACCCTCACAGCAGAAAAAAAAAAAAAAAAAAAAGATGACTATAGTCCAGCCAGACGTGTGGCCAAATCTGTAATCTCAATGAGCTACGAGGCTAACGCAGAGGGGTACTTGTTCCAGCCCAACCTGAACAATTTAAGAGAACCTGTCTCAAATTTTTAAAACAATCATAAAAGTCTCTAAGTCCAGTAATTAGGAGGCTGAAGAAAGAGGACTTTACATTTGATGCCAGGCAGGGAAAGTTAGAGACTTGGTCTCAAAATAAAAAATAAAAGGGCCGGTGGTGCAGCTCAGTGGTAGAATGCCTCTCCGTTCAATCAATCTCTCTCTCTCTCTCACGCACACACAGGAGAAGAGAAAAGGAGGAAGGAACCAGGTTCTTCTCAATCAATATACATGGCTTTTGTGATTTGTAAAGAGTTTGGGGTATGGTTCTGTGATACAGCCCAAGGCTAGCATGCATGGTACCCAAGGTCTGATCCCCAGCACCACAAAAAAATAAACAACGATCATCTAAAAAGTTAACAAACAGAGCCAAGTGTGGTGGGGCACGCCTGTAATCCCAGCACTTGGAGCCTGAGCCAGGAGGCAGACAGCCTCAGCTACTTAGTGAGGTTTTTTGCAACTCAGTGAGACCAGTTTCAAAATAGAGAATTAAAAAATAAGGCTGGAGGTGTCACTTAGAGGTAAAAGGCCCCTGGGTTACATCCCCAGTACTGAAGAAAAAAAAAAAAAAAAAATCAATAAAATTAAAAATTAAGCAGGGCATGGTGGCTCACACTTGTAATCCCAGCGCTTGGGAGGCTGATACAGGAGGATCGCACAGGTTTGAAGCCAGCCTCAGCTACTTAGTGAGACCCTGTTTCCAAATAAAATATAAAAGAGCTCTGGGAGTGTAACCCAGAGGTAGAAAAGCCCCTGGGTTCCATCCCCAGTACCACAAAAAATAAGTAAGTAAAATAAATAAGTAAAAATTAACAAACAGGATAAAAGCAAAACTGTGGTGGGGATGCGCCTCGGCGGTAGCGCACTTCTCCAGTCTGTGTGAGCCTGTGTTAATAACAGGCACCTAGAGAACCTTTCCATAAGAAGTCCCTGCTCAGCCGGGCGTGGGGCGCATGCGCGTCATCCCAGCACTTGGGAGGCTGCGACCGGAGGATCCAGGTTCGTGGACAGCCTCAGCTACTTAGTGAGGCCCTCCGCAACTCAGTGAGACCCAATTTCAAAATGAAGAATAAAAAACAGAGCTGGTGGTGTAGCTCAGAGGTCGAATGCCCCTGGGTTCCATCCCCAGACCCGCAAAAAAAAAAAAAGTCCCTGCTTACCAGGCTGGTGGCGCCACCTCACATCCCACACTTGAGGCTGAGAAGGAGGGCCGCAGGCCACGACCAGCCCCAGCAAGGAAGCAAGGCCCTAAGCACCTGAGACCCTATTTCAAATAAAGTAGGGGGGACGCAGCTGAGAGGCAGAGCGCGCCCGGCTCCACCCCGCAGCACGCCAGAGCGCCTCGCGGCCTCACCTCGCCATCTGGTCCGATCGCAGGCGCCTGCCCCTCGGCGTTCTCGGCCTTCTGTAAGTAGAGAGAGACATAGTGATGACGCGGCCCCAGGCCGAGGCCCCGTGCTGAAGGCCTCGCCCCCAGAGGCAGGCGCCCGGGCGGGCCCGCGAACCTTCTTCTTCTTCTTTTTCTTCTTCTCCTTGGCCACCTGGGCGGCCTTGTGCTGCCGCACGAGCTCCGTGAGGTTGGCCACGTACTCGTCGGTCTGCTGCAGGAGGTAGGCCAGGCGCTTGTCCTTCTTCTGGTCGATGAGCTTGCGGTAGCCCTCTTCATCTTCAGCCTACAGAAGGGGCAGGCGTGAGGCGCGCGCACGCACATGGCAAGCTCAGCAGCGCCTCGCTGTACTGCCTCCAACCCTACCCGGTGCTAGGCACCGCAGGCACCTACTAGGCGCACACGGTCCCGCCCCAAGCCCAAGGTCACCATCGGGTCCTGTCCTCTGCCCGCAAAGCACACCCTGAATGCAAACCCCGCTCGTCACGGTCCCTGCGCACCGTCACCAGTCCTGCAAGAGCCCCTCCTTCCTTTCTGCCAGAAGACCCGGCCTCTGGTCCTGCAGCTGAAACCCGCCCAGAGCCCTTCCTCATGTTCAGGGCGAAACCCAGAGCCCCTCCAAGGGCCTGCAGGCCCGTGTGACCCAGCATTGAAAGCTCTAGGCTCCCGCCCTATGCTGGCACCGCAGTGCTCTGGGGCCCAGCTTCACGTCACGCTGTGCCCGGCCCCTCCTCCTGGGGCGCTTCCCACAGACCTCTGTGCTGGCGGAGCTGCCCAGCCTCTGCACGCGCCTGATCTGAGCCCTCCCGACCCTCTGCCTTCTCTCTGCTGCACGAGGCCCTCAGGGGCATGTACACCCCTTGAGGGCAGGCTCAGTGTCCTGTCCCGGTACACAGGGCAACCCTGGCAGGAGTAGGCCAGCCACGCCGCCCACAAGTGACCACTCGTGACTGAGCGGGAGGGGCAGATCTACTGTGGGCGGAGCACCTGTGCGGCTCTCACACTCGGAGGGAGCCACGGCTCCGCCCCTCTGACAGGTGGCAAGCGGAGGCCGTGGCGCCCGCAAGTCGGAGGGACGCGAGGCCTGAGCCGCAGCTGGCTCGCTGTGCCCGCCCAGCACCGCGGGAGGGCAGAAGCGCCCACCATGAGCCTGCGCATCCTCTCCTTCTCGATCCGCTCATTCTCTTTCTTCTGCTCGCGCTCGGTGTTGGCGTGGTAGGTGGCCACCGCCTTGGTGAGCTTCTGGATCTTGCCGGTGACGGACCTGTGATATTCCTTGAAGTCCTTGGCGTGCTGGAGGATGCTGTTGAGGTACTCCTGCAGAGACACGCGGGGAGGAGCCTGAGTGCTCGTGGCCGCAGCACAGCATGGCGCAAGCGACACGCAACTGTACAGCGGCTGCTTTTGTTTTTTGGGGGTTTCTTTTTTTGGCGGTCTCGGGGACGTAACCCAGGGGCGTTCTATCTCTAAGCTACACTCCCAGCCCTATTTTTATTTTTGATTTTGAAACAGGGTCTCACTGAGTTGCAGAGGGCCCCACTAAGTAGCTGAGGCTGTCCACGAACCGTGATCCTCCGGTCTCAGCCTCCGAATGCTGGGATTACAAGCGTGCGCCACCACGCCCAGCTTGGCAGCTGGTTTGAAAACAAGAGAACTGCAATTGGGACATGCTGTAATCCCAGCTACCTGGCAAGATGAGGCAAATGCACTGAAAACTCAAGGCCAGACCCTGTCTGAACATAAGAAAATAAAAAGGCATACAAAATTGCCAATTCCAAGCCAAGCGTGGTGGCGCACACGTGTCATCCCAGCATTCGACAGGCTGAAACAGGATCATGGTTCGCGGCCAGCCTCAGCTACTTAGTGAGGCCCCTACAACCCAGTGAGACCCTGTTTCAAATTAAAGAATAAAAAAAAAAAAAAATAGGGTTGGAAGTATAGCTCAGAGGTAGAATGCCCCTGGTTCCATCCCCAATACTGAAAAAAAAAAAAAAAAAAAAGCCAATTCCAATCTCAAAGACTCGTGAAATGAGGCTGGGGACGGCAATGAGAGTTGTATGCATGTATTTTTGTCTGTACCAACTACCATGCACCGAATTAAAATAAATAAATGAATAAATGAAAAGGGCTGGGGTGCTCCTCAGTGGTAGAGCCCCAGGTTCAACGCCATTTAGTGCAAAATAACAATTATAATAAAAATAAAAAAATGAAAATAATAGTTTTATTTAATTTTGAAACAGAGTCTCCTCCCAAACAAAATTTTTTTTGGGTGGTACTGGGGGTGGAACCCAGGGGCTTTTGTATCTCTGGGCTACACTCCCAGACCTATTTTATATTTTATTTGGAAACAGGGTCTCACTAAGTTGCTATGAGCCTAAGTAGCTGAGGCTGGCTTCAATCCTGGTCTCCTGTCTCAGCCTCCCAAGTGTGGGGATTACAAGCATGTGCCACCACGACCGGCCTTCAAACAAATGTTTTTAAAACTAAGAAATTAAGCTGGGCCGGGCGTGGTGGCATACGCTTATAATCCTAGCATTTGGGAGGCTGAGACTGGAGGATCACAGTTCGCGGAAAGCCTCAGCTAGTGAGGCCCTCTGTAACTTAGTGAGACCCTGTTTCAAAAAACAAAACAAAAACAGGGCAGAGGGTGTAGCTAGTAGGTCAAATGCCCCTGGGTTTCATCCCCACAACTAAAATCCCAGTATCTGGGAGGCTGAGACAGGAGGACCACAGATTCATGGCCAGCCTCAGCTACTTTGTGAGGCCTCCTCGATTTGGTGAGACCTTGTTTCAAAATAAAGAATAAAAAATAGGGCTGGGGGTATTTCTTGGAGGCAGAATGCCTCTGGGTCCATCCTCCCCCCAAAATAAATGCATAAATTCAGTAGTAAGTAAAGGCTCGGGCGCGGCGCGGCTGGGGCTGGAGCGCTCTCCCAGCATGTGTGAGGAGCGCTCTCCCAGCACGTGTGAGGCCTCGGGCTTCATCCCAGCACTGGGGAAACAACAACAAAAACAGATCAACGTTCACAGACTTTACAAAAGGTCATTTAACAGCCCAGCGTGGGCGCAGGCCTGGAATCCGCGCGCTGGGGAGGCGGAGACAGGAGGATCGCACGGGTTCGAAGCCAGCCTCAGCTACTGAGTGAGGCTCTCAGCAGCTGAGTGAGACTCTGTTTCCAAATAAAATATTAAAAAAAAAAAATAGATCTGGGAGTATAGCCCGGAGGTAGAAAGTCTCTGGGTTCCACCCCTAGTACCACCAACAAAACAAAACAAAAAAGGTCATTTAACTTCTTTTTTTTTTCGGGGGGGGGGGGGTGGTGTCTGGGGATGGAACCCAGGGGCATTCGACCTCTGAGCTACACCCCCTGCCCTATTTTTTATTCTTTATTTTGAAACCGGTCTCTCTGAGTTGCAAAAGGCCTAAGTACCTGAGGCCGTCCTCGAGCCACAATCCTTGGGTCTCAGCCTCCCAAATGCTGGGATGACAAGCGTGCACCACCACACTTGGCTTTAACTTCCGATAGTGTGTGTGTGTGTGTGTGTGTGTGTGTGTGTGTATAAAAAAGGCTAAAATAAATATCAAAAGTGATTTACGCTAAATGCTGACTTTATTTTAAACAATACTGGTAAAAAAAATATTATAAAAAAATAAGCCAGACATGGTGGCACACACCTATAGTCCCAGTATTTGAGAGGCCAAGGAATGAGGATCACAGATATGAGGCCAGCCTCAGCAACATGACAAGACCTGTTTCAAAGTAAGTAAAATGGGCCGGGCGTGGTGGTGCACACTTGTAATCTCTGCGCTTGGGAGGTGGAGACATGAGGATTGCGCAGGTTCGAAGCCAGCCGCACTGGTTTAAGAGACCCTGTTCCAAAATTTAAAAAGTATAAAAATAGGTCTGGGAGTGTAGCCAGGAGGTAGAAGGGCTTCCAGGAACCCCAGTACCACCACCAAAAAAAAAAAAAAAAAAAAAAAAGTAAAATGGGACTGGGGACCTTGTTCAGAAGTATAACGGCCTGGGTTCAACCTCTAGTACCCTCCACCCACAAAAACAAACAAATAGCTGGGTGTGGTGATGCGCACTTATAATCCCAGTACTTGGGAGGCTGAGACAGGAGGAACGCAGGTTCCGAGGACAGCTTCAACTACTAGTAAGAACCTCATCAACCTAATAAGACCCTATGTTAAAAAAAAAAAAAAAAATTGGTCTTGGGTGTGACTCAAAGGTAAAATGCCTCTGGGTTCAATTACACACACACACACACACAAAAAAAAAAAAAAAAAAAAAAAGGAAAAGAAAAACCCCCAAAACAAAACTACCACGAGCAACAAATGTACAGAATTATCCCCCAAGCCCTACTTGACTAGAGATCTTGGCCTGGTCTCAGAGTGTAAAGCGGATCTTCCTGGTTTAGGCTGGTCTCTTACACCTATGCCCCATCAGCGGCTCCTCCACGGCTCTAACCTCAGCACGAGGGCCAGCCTGCCCCAGAGGCCACTGGGCCTGCACGGTCTCTGCCGTCCGCAGGCTTTGCCCGCTCTGGCCACAGCGGGGTCTTCGGCCGTCCAACGCCCCCGCCCAGGAAGGCCGCGGGCTCAGGGTGTGGGGACGGCTCCTTGCTAGCCTTGCCCTGGCACTCTCGCCTCACCCCAGCCGCGTGGGACCCAACTGCTGCCAGCCTGGTCCCGCCGCCCACCGGTGCAGGCCCGCGAAGAGCGGGAGCAGAGTGGGCTCCACCTGGTGCTTCTGGCGGCGCTTGCGCTCCTGCTCGATCTTCTGCTGCTTCTCCAGCTTCTCGGTGATGCGCGCCTCGCGCAGGGACTGCCGCTTGCTGCGCTTGTAGGCCTTGGCGTTGAGGGCCGTCTCCAGGGCCGTGTCCCTCCGCATGCACACCACCACCTCCTGGCGCAGCTTCGGGGAAAGGAGACACTGCGCTGTGCACGGTGGCTCTGCGCCCGCCACACCACCACTGCTGCTCACGGGCAGCGCTCCTTCCCCAAGAGCCGCCCAGTGCCTCCCACATCGAGCCCCAGGGCAGAGAGGAAGCCCAGGGCAGGGCAGAGCTGGGTGCTGCCCCACGCAAGGGCTCCTCGTGCCTCAGGCCCCCAGACTGCCCCTCGCCACCAAACACCACTCTCACAGGACATGTCAAAGCTGCACCAACAGAGACACATCCGCGTCTCCTGCTTCTAGCGGCCACCCGAGACCTCAGGGGGCCCACACTGCGCACGTGAAGAGCTGTCCCACTCCGCTGGGACGCTGCACTGAAGCTGCCGTAACCCGCAAGTGTCCCGATGATGGCCCACGAGCAGTTCTCGGAGCCTCAGCACCCCAGCAGCAGCTGGGGCGCCTCCCCAGAACCTGGCCCACCTGCCTCTGGAAGTTCAGCAGCCGGAGGGCCTTGAGCTCAATGGTCGCTTTGGTGCGCAGATCCCCGGCCAGGGAGCCGGGGAGGTTTTCAAGTTCCTGGATTCGGTGTGCGATGCGGGCCTGCAGCCTGGGTGCAGACGGGAAACGGAGGAGAGGCGGTGAGAGGGACTGTGTTTAAAAGGAGCCACGCGGTCCCTGTCTTTAAAACAACTCGTGCCCTGACATGCCTCCCTCAGAAAGGACATCAGCCACAACACAGCAGCCACGGGCAGCCACGGAGAGCGGGCCTGAGGACCAGAGCAAACAAGAGAGCCAGCGGGCAGGCTGCAGCGAGCGCAGACCAGAGCCTCTGTCCTGGCCCGGGGTGGGGGAGACGGGCCAGGAGAATCCACTGGGCTGTGGCCTCGGTCTTGTCTGTGACCTGAGGAGAGCGCTTACAGCCCTCCAGCTGGTTCTGAGGGTTAAAGGAGTCTCCCACCTTTCTGTACGTACGGAGCACCATTCAGAGCAACGAGGCTGCTGCTGCTCCTGGAGCACCACACCCCATCAGGAAGGGCGTAAGGTTCACAGCAAGTCGGGAGGGGCAGGGGCTTTGTGGACAGGGGAGGGCCGAGAAGGGCTTCTCTGAGAAGAGAAGTCCTGGCCTTGGGCAGGACTGAGCCCGGCTGAAGAGAGAAGTCAGGAGAGAGCGAGGGCGGGGAGGCAGGAGCGCCTCGGGCAGGCGCACAGCAGGCAGCTCAGGCCAGGCTCTGGGGGCTGGCGGGAGGCACATCACCTGGCGAAGGCAGCGGGCGCTCACCTGTACTCACGCTCCTGCAGGATCTCCACGGGGTCCAGGCCCCGGGGCTTCTGGATGGGGGTGATGCGGCTCTGCTTCTGGTGCAGCGGCACCAAGGGCGCGGGCTGGGCCGGCTGCCCCGGGGACTGCGTCTGGGGCGGCATCACAGGCGAGGCTGCGGGCGGCACGGCGGGGGGCGCGGGCGAAGGGCGGCCTGTTGGCTGCGGGGGGATCAGCTTCTGAGGGGTGCTCGTGGGGGCAGCAGCATTGGCCATGGGTCCTGGGGAGGTGAGTGGAATGGCACGTGCTGAGCTTGGGGCCAACGCTGGGGTCAGATGCAAGGCTCGCTGTGTGCCCACTGCCTCCCGGCCGCCCTCCAGCTGCGTCCTTCAGGGCTGCAGCCTCGCAGAGCCAACACCGTGCTGGCCTTCCTCTAGAGCAGGCCCCTGTGTCGGCGGCCTCGTTTTCCACTGTTTAGCGTATCCTCAGTAATCTAGTCTGAAATTATCCAATGGACAATTCCAGGAGCACACAATTCTTGCGTCTGAAGCTGCGTGCGGCTGAGTAGCCGGCGCCATTCCCTCAGCAGGGCTCATCAAGCTGGCGTGTCGTCCCTGTCCTGAGAGGGCCGGCACGGGGAGACCCTGCACAGCGTCCTCAGCCCACACTGCGCTCTGCCGGCGCTAGCTGCCAGAGCTCTGGCTGTGACTAACTCGGCAACTGAGCGTTATCGCAGGCAGGCAGTGAGGAAAAACAAGGGGGTGGGGAAAAAAGACAAAACGTAGTCCAGGTAGACAGGGTCTGGGCCGATCTGCCAAGGCAGACCCAGCGCGGCTGGGATGTGACTCCACAGACAGGGACCACTGGGTTTAACGTTAGAGATGAGCTGTCGGCATCCACCGACACACCTCAGACTCCACAAGGGCCGGGTGCAGGGGAGCAGATGCAGACCCTGGAATACCCCGATGGCCCAACCCCTTGTGACTGTGGTGCTGGAGTTGAAACCCAGGGGCCTCCACTTCTGGGCTACGCTCCCAGAATTTTTTTTTCCTCACCAAGTTGCTCAGGCTGGCTTTGAACCTGCAACCTTCCTGTCTCAGCCTCCCAAGTCCTGGGGTTACGAGCATGCGCCGCCACGTGTGGCTGACCACCCAACGCTGACAGAGGCCGGGCAGGGCCACGGCTGGCCAGCGAAGGCAATGGGGCCTGGAAGCCGTGCCTCCAGGCACAGGCACCTGGACCCCGCAGCGGCTCCTTGCCGTGGCCTTTCCCTGACTCTCATGGGGACGTGTGCTGTTCTTAGCTTGTTCATGGTTTAGAGACCAAGACCTCACCCAGAGCACGAGGGGCAGAGTCCTGGAGCAGCCCACGCCCAAGCCGGTGGGGACTAGCCACGGGCAGGCGAGAGCCGAAGGGCTTAGGGCACACAAGGCCCGAGTTCACACAGGGAGGCAGGGCGCCGACGTGCCACCGAGAGAGGGCACCCACCTTCAGGCCAGGGCTTCGGAGGCCCTCCGGGGGGCTGGCCAGGCATGCCTGGAGGCACGCCCGAGGGTCCTGGGGGAGGCATGTTAGGCCCTCCCATACCTGAATGCAGAGGAGAAAAGTAAAATAAACGTGAACTGTCTTCATGCTGACACTCATCCGGCAGGGACCGCCGGCTCAGGGACACCGCATCCACAGGCTCCTAAGTATGGTCTTGAGGGCCACGGGAGAAATGGCATCTACGTGCACGCCCTCGCTCTCTTCAATCAGAATGAACCCAGGAGCACTCTTCTTCTAAGCTTACATCCCTAGCCTTTTTAATTTTTTATTCTTTTTTTTTTTTTTTTTTTTTTTTTTTGGAGGGGAGAATGCTGGGGATTGAGACCCAGGGCATTCTACCTCTGAGCTAAACAACCACCCATATATTATTATTATTATTATTATTATTATTATTATTACTATTACTATTACTATTATTATTATTTATTTTTGTGGGGTGCTGGAGATTAGGCCCAAAGGCATTCTACCTTTGAGCTTTAGCCCCAGCCTGATTTTATTTATTTGGAAACAGTCTCACTATCTGCTGAGGCTGTCCTCAAACCAGCAATTCTCATGACTCAGCCTCCCAAGTACTGGGATTACAGGCATGCACCACCATGTCTGGCTTTAAAAAATTTTTTTTTTTTTAAATTTGCGGGTCTGGGGGTGGAACCCAGGGGCCCTCTACCTCTGAGCTACACTCTCAGACCTATTTTTTATATTTTTATTTGGAGACAGAGTCTCTTAAGCCACCTGAGGCTGGCTTTGAACCTGCACGATCCTCCTGTCTCAGCCTCCCGAGCGCAGGGATTGCAAGCGTGCGCCACCACACCCGGCTCTCTTTTTAAATTTTAGAAGAGTCTCATGAGGTTGATGAGAGTCACATTACTTCCTGAAGCTGTCCTCGAGCCTGCCACCCTCCTGTCTCAGCCTCCCGAGCGCAGGGATTGCAAGCGTGGCCACACGCCCGGCTCGCTGTCTCTATCTATTGTGAAGTAAGGCCTCACCAGCACTCCCCCACGCCTAAGACTTGGGCCTGCGCTCCTCCACTGTCAGCCTCCCAAGTGGTATCGCATCCCGCCTGGCCAGGCGAGCAGCCCCCGGGGTGTCCATCCAATAGGGCCCAGAATCCCCGCTACCGCTCCCGGTGCTCGAGCCTCCTCCCCACCTGGGGACCAGAGAGGGCCTTACCATGAGGCCTGCTGTAATTTGGAGGTGCTGGGCCGGGGCCGGGGCCGGGGCCCGTGGCGGACACAGAGGGCGGAGGTAGTGCTGGCATCTGCTGCTGCATCCCGGGCATCGGCCGCTTCCCCTGCACGGCCATCTGCAGGTGGTCGGGGAGGGGCTGCCCCCTGGCCAGCATCTTGTAGGCCATGATCTGAGCTCGAAGTTGGTGCAGCTGGTTCTGGTTAAACGGGGTCGGGCCCCGGTTCTGCTGCCCCAAGGCCTGGGGGTCGGCGCCATCCAGTGGGGTCCCTCCTGGCCCAGAGGACATCTGAGGGCCAGAGGATGGGCCACTGGCTGGAACTGGACTGGAGGCATGCTCGGAGCCGCCCAGGGGAGAGGGGTAACCTGCAGGGGAAGGCCAGACCAGGGGTCACTCAGCAGCACACATTACGGTCTCAAGGCGGAGGCAGAAACCTGTTCTGCCACGCCCGCCCCCTGCTGGATTCCCCTGGAAGCCATGAGTGAAATCCAGGGCCCGCCCGCCTGCCTGGGCAGGGGAGGGTGCATGTCTTCTGACTGGCCGAGCCCCCTCCCCTCCATCCCATGCCCAGGGAGCCCAGTGATGAGGGCTCAAGTTACCTAGCCAGTCATTTCTCAAAGGCCCCTGTGCAGAGCCACCTGGGGCTTCGGAGGCAGGGTCTTGGCCCTAAGAACCTGTATCTCATCTAGTGAGAGCTGGGTCCCACCCAGCCACGCCCACTCCAGTTCCGCTCACTGTGTGCGCCCTTCTAGGGCAGCTCCAGGACAAATGGGCCAGAACAGAGGAACGGAGCAGCAGCCCCACGCCAACCACACGCACCACCCCGTCCCCGGCAGGGCCTCCCCTCGGGCCCCGGGGACACAGAGCAGTACCCTGGGAGTGCTGGTCCATGGGGCTGGGCGGGGGCCCCATGCCCGCGTGGCCCCCCGAGCGCATTCCCATTCCTTTCATCTGGCTGTAGCGCGGGTCGTCCGACATGCCCTTCTCGTGCATGGACTCCACTGGCTGCGAGAGGACATGACAAGGGGGTCAGCACGAGACTGGGAGTGGCGACAAGGCAAAGCAGAGCTGAGGCCACAAACGGCCGCCACAGCTCCCACTGAGTCGCCAGCGTGGCCTCAGGCTCCGCTCTGAAGCACGGTCACGACCCGACTTGAGCATCAAGACAGACGCACCAAGCCGGGCGTGGGGCGCACGCTTGTGATCCCCGCACTTGGGAGGCTGAGACAGGAGGATCGCGCAGGTTCGAAGCCAGCCTCAGCTACTTAGTGAGACCCTGTTTCCAAATAAAATATAAAATAGGTCTGGGGGTATAGCCCGGAGGTAGAAAGCCTCTGGGTTCCACCCCCAGTACCACCAAAAAAAAACACAAAAAAACAAATAAAAAAAAAACAAATAAAATATGCAAATATGCATGCCAGCCAGAGGAGAAGGACCACCGGGGAGCGCGGCCCTGGGGCAGAGGGCAGGGAGCCTGTCAGAAGGTGGCCGGAGCAGTCTCAGCCGGGACACAGGCTCCTGTGACGGGGAGGACTGGCCACAAACGTGGACACTGAAGACCTCCTACTTGAGAGAACATAAACCAGAAGGAGCGACAGAAGTCGGCCCACGGAGGACTGTGACGGAAGAGGCAGCAACAGACCTGGGCTCCCCTCCCAGGGTGATGGCTGGCCAAGGGGACACCTGAAACCTCTCTGTGGGCTCGCACGTTAGCACAAGTGTCCCGCCCTCTGGGAACTCCACTGGAGGAGCGGGCAGAGCGGAGCCCTGGCCTGCCCTCCCCCTCCCGAGGCGGAGAGCTGACTCCCCAGGCCAGCAGGGCAGCCTTGCTCCGGCAGACCCAGGTCTGCCGAGCACCAGGAGCGCGGGGCGTGAGCGGCCAGGAGCGGGCCACTCTAGGCAGAGCAGCGGCGGGAGGGCTGGAGGCGCGGCCTGCGGCCTGGCAGCACGCGTCCCAGGCTTCCAAGAGGCAAGCGGGTATCTACCTAGTTACAGAAACATCCGGACAAGGGGAGGAAAAGGGAAGGAATGTGTCCACGTGCCAGGGGTCTGAGGAAGAGCACACACCTCTGTGCTGGCCAGCCAGAGGAGGGACGAGGGGGCTGGCTGAGACCCAGCTTCCTCGTCTACAAATGGGTACCAACAACGGCCCAGTCTGGCGGGCTGTGTGTGGGAGCACCCCCACGCCCCGGCCAGTCTCCACAGCAGGCCTCCTGGGCACTGGCAGAAACCCTACCTCTTCTTACACAGGTACAGGCGTGTAAGGGGCGCTTCCTCTAACAGTGCTCACGGATACAAGGGAGGGGAACTCAAAGTGTCTGTCTGCCTGGCCAGCGCTGCCCTGTCAACTCGGGTACAGGTCAGGACCGGCCCTGAGCACGGGGTGGGGGTGGGGTGTCAGTCACCTGTGCCCAGCCGTGCGAGCCCCCAGGCCAAGAGGGCAGTCAGAGAGGAGCCTCTGTCCTGAGTGCCCGCGCAGAACAAGGGCTGAGGAGGCGCAGGGCGGGGTGGGTCATGAACTGACCCCTCTGGTCACAGCACCAGCCCTGGGTGCGTGAGCCAAGCCACAGACAAGGGGCTGGGAACCGGCTTTCCCTGGGGTGAGCCCAGGCCAGGGCCGCGGGGTGCAGGAGTGGGGGCGCGGGCTCCCTACCTTGTGCATCTGGTGCATGTTGTCCTGAGGGTACCCTCCGGGCCCTTGCGTCGGGATGGGGTGTCCTGCTGAGGGAGGCCCCGGGCTGGGCCCCATCATGCTGTGGGCAGAGCCCGGCGAGGGGCCGGGGCTAGGGCCCAGCATGGCTCCCGGCGAGGGGCCCGGGCCAGGCGAAGGGCCTGGCCGAGGAGTCCCGCCCAGGGGTGGGTCTGGGGTGGACATCGTCACAGGAGCTGTAGCCGGTGGTTTCCTGCTGGAAAGAGATGCCAGTCAGTCCGGGGCCGGGGCCGGGGCCAGGGCGGGGCGCGTCAGAGCACGAAGGACAACTAAGTGTATTCACTTCACGATCATCCAGCTACAGCCGGGCACCCAGACACTTCTGAATCTGTTCTTCAGAAAGTAATATATCTTGGGCACATAATCAGACTCCAGCCGGGGTGGGGTGGAACACAGACAAGTCCCACGTGTTTCTTTTTTTTGTGGTACTGGGGGTGCAACTCAGGGGCTTTTCTACACCTCTGGGCTACACTCCCAGACCTATTTTATACTTTATTTGGAAACAGGGTCTCACTAAGTTGCTGAGAGCCTCACTAAGTAGCTGAGGCTGGCTTTGAACCTGCGCGATCCTCCTGTCTCAGGTTCCCCAGCGCGGAGATTACAAGTGTGCGCCACCACACCCGGCACAGGCCCAGATGTTTCTGCCTCCAAAGGTTCTTTAGCCCCCCCCCCTGCCATTTTCCTGATTATACCAAAGAAAATGTCTCAGGAGGTCCCAACCTGCCCTCCAGGCTTCCTCTTTTTTTTTTTTTTTTTTAGTGGTACTGAGGATTGAACCCAGGAGTATTCTACCTCTGAGCTACAACCCAGCCCTAGTTCGTTTGTTTGTTTAGTGGTCTGAGGATTGAACCGAGGGGCACTTTTAACTCCAAACTACACATCAAGCCCTGTTTTTGTGTGTGCGTGTGCGAGTCTGGGTTTAGAAGTCTGGGGCATTCGACCTCTGAGCTACACCTGCTGCCCTGTTTTTTTATTCTTTACTTTTATTTTTTATTTTTATTATTATTTTGTTTTGGGTGGTACTGGGGTTCCTGGAAGCCCTTCTACCTCCGGGCTACACTCCCAGACCTATTTTTATATTTTTTATTTGGAAACAGGGTCTCCTAAGCCAGCACGCACGGCTGGCTTCGAACCTGCGCAATCCTCCTGTCTCTGCCTCCCAAGCGCGGGGATTACAAGCGTGTGCCACCAGCCCGGCTTATTCTTTATTTTGAAATAGGGTCTCACTCAGTTGCAGAGGGCCACACTAAGTAGCTGAGGCTGTCCACAAACTGTGATCCTCCAGTCTCAGCCTCCTGAATGCTGGGATTACAAGCCTGCGCCACCACGCCCGGCTCCAGCCCTGTTTTTATTCTTTATCTTGAAACAGGGCCTCACTAAGTAGACGAGGATGGCCACAAACCCGAGATTCTCCCCAAGTACTAGAATTACAAGCGCGCAGGACCACATCCAGGTTTTTATTTTAGGAAAAAAAATGGGGGGGGTGCTACTGAGGGTGGAACCCAGGGGCATTCTACCTCTGAGCCACACCCCAGCCCTATTTTATTTTTATTTTGAAACAGGGTCCGCTAGGTTGCTGAGTCTCCCTATTGCTGAGGCTGGCCTTGAACGTGTGATCCTCCACGCAGCCTCTCAAGCACTGGGATTATAGATCTGTGCCACCAAGAAGGAAGGAAGGAAGGAGCGTCCACCCGCAGGCCGTCTCTTCCCACCACACGACGCTGCAGCAGTAGAGCCTGGTCAGGCACTGCCGTAACGCCTTGGACTCCTCAGCCTCCAGAACCGTGAGCCCAGCAAACTTCTCGCCTTCGTAAATTTCCCTGCCCGTTGTACTGTGTAACAGTAACAGAAAATAGCCTACGACGCTGCGCGCCACTGGGCTGCAGCAGCTGTCTACCCGGGAGCAGTGAACACGCCTGGCTCAGCCAGGTCCTGCAGGGGACGGATGGGTGGAGGGTGAGGACACCTCCTCCATCAAACAACCCCCTTCTCCAGATCAAAGGTTTGACCTGCAGCAAGTCCGTGGGTCTCCAGATCATCTCGACATGCCTTTGCAGCCGGCACCCTGCAAGGGCTTCTGAGATATGCTCCTAGGGAGCAGCTTCGCCTAGGATGCCACACCTCCCCGGAGACAGGCAAGGGTCGGAGGGACACCGAGAGGGCCAGAGCAGCGCGCTCTGCCTGTCTGACGGCTGGGTGTGCCGGAGGCCTCCCAGAGGAGGGGAGAGAAAGTGTGGAATCCCTGTAGGCAGCCACAGGCATGTGTGAGAAGTAAAACTACTCTGTGCAGAGTAGTGGTATGGGGCCAACCCAGGGGCACCTCGGGGCCAGATGAGGGCTGTGCTACATTGCAAACGGGCCTCGAGACTGAGGCCCTCAATATAAAAATAAAAATCAAAAAGGGCTAGCCGGGCGTGGTGGTGCACGCTTGTCATCCCAGCATTCAGGAGGCTGAGACCAGAGGATCATCGTTCGTGGACAGCCTCAGCTACTTAGTGAGGCCCTCTGCAACTTACTGAGACCCTGTTTCAAAATAAAGAATAACAAATAGGGCTGGGGGTGTGGCTCAAAGGCAGAATGCCCTGGGGATTTCATATCCAATACCACACACACACAAAAAGGGCAACTTGAATTGATGGTTCAGGGTATTCCCTGATGAACCCCAAGGTGACACACAAAGAGAGACAGTGGTCTTCAGAAACATACAGAAATGGCTTATTTGGGGGGACATCCTACCTCCCATCTACACCTCCAGCCCTATTTTTATTGTTTATTTTGAAGCAGGGTCTCACTGAGTTGCAGAGGGCCTAAGTAGCTGAGGCCGTCTGTGAACCGCGATCCTCCGGTCTCAGCCTCCCGAATGCTGGGATGACAAGCGTGCGCTACCACGCCCGGCTAGAAATGGCTTATTTCTAAACGCAAATTTTTCTTGCAATATAATAAAACAGAAAAACCCCACCACACATTAAAAAGGAATATATTTTAGACACTAACACTTCATCTCATGATGATAAATTACAATGTATTCTAAATTCTATCTATATAGTAGATTCCTCAAGTTGTTACCAAGTATTAATTTTAGAACTGGGAACTATGTGTCATTTTATTCACAGGGGAATCTCTTCCATTTTTAATTTTCATTCACTTAAATACCACTTCAAAGCCAGTAATCCCTGAACATGGGAGGCTGAGACAGGAGGACAGCAGGTCTGAGATCAGCCTCAGCAAGCAGCGAGCCTCCATCACCCTAGTGAGACCCTGTCTGAAAATAAATAAGAAATCAGGTGGGGGTGTAGTTTGAAGGTAGAAAATCACTTCAGAGCAAGCCAGAGGACCTAAACAACCGGGATGGGAGGGAGTACCCTGCAACCCAGCAGGGAGAAGTCGGGTCAGATGCACTGACCACCACCCAGTCACAATGCAACCCAGCACACACATCAAGTACCCACAGCAGCCAGGCACAGGGGCGCACACCTATGATCCCAGGACTCGAGAGGTTCAAGGATAGCCTCAGCAACCCAGTGAAACCATCAGCAACACAGTGAGGCCCTGTTTCAAAATAAAATAGGAGCACGGGCGCACGCTTGTAATCCCCACACTTTGGGAGGTGGAGACAGGAGGATCGGACTGGTTCAAAGCCAGCGACCCTGTTTCCAAATAAAAATATAAAAATAGGTCTGGGGACGCCGGGCGTGGTGGCGCACGCTTGTAATCCCCACGCTTGGGAGGCTGAGACAGGAGGACCGCACAGGTTCAAAGCCAGCCTCAGCTTCTTAGTGAGGCTCTCAGCAACTTAGTGAGACCCTGTTTCCAAATAAAATATAAAAAAGGTCTGGGAGTATAGCCCAGGGTAGAAAGCCTCTGGGTTCTACCCCCAATAGCACAAATAAATAAATAAATAAATAAATAAATAAATAAATAGGTCTGGGAGAGTAGCCCGGAGGTAGAAGGGTTTCCAGGAACCCCAGTACCACCAAAAATAAAAAAAATAAAGTAAAATAAAATAGGAAGTTGGGTTCTATCCCCAGTACAGCAAAATAAATAAATAAATGAAAAAATAGGGCTAGGGGTGTAGCTTAGAAGTAGAATGTCCCTGGGTTCCATTCCCAGTACCACCAAAAAGAAAATAAAAAAAAAATAAAAAAATTTACTTCAGGGCCTAAGGTTGTTCCTGGATTTGTGTGTCTAGGGTGCGAGTAGGGGTACTGGGAATTGAATCTCCCAGCAGTTTTTTATTTTCATTTTGAAACAGGATCTCCTGAGCCACGCATGGTGGTGCATGCATGTAATCCCAGTACTTGGGAGGCTGAGACAGGAGACCACAGAATCACAGGTCCTTGGCCCGTTTCAGCTACGTAGTGAGGCCCTCTGCAACTTAGTGAGACTATTTGAAATAAAGAATAAAATTGAGGGCTGGGGGAGTAGCTCAGAGATAAAATGCCCCTGGGCTCAATCCCCAGTCCCAAAAAGGGGGGGGGGGGTGTTGAGGACAGCCTTGAAGTCCAGAGGATGGGAGCACAGCAGGGAGAATCCAGCCACGCAGGGGTCCAGGGATGGGCCAGGGAGGGGCGTGGGGTGCGCTTGTCATCCCTGCATTCAGGAGGATTGGGGTTCGCAGACAGCCTCAGCTACTTAGTGAGGCCCTTGCAACTAACTCAGTGAGACCCTGTTTCAAAGTAAAGATTAAAGAGCCGGGCGTGGTGGCGCACGCTTGTAATCCCCGCGCTTGGGAGGCTGAGACAGGAGGATCACACAGGTTCGAAGCCAGTCTCAGCTACTTAGTGAGGCTCTCAGCAACTTAGTGAGACCCTGTTTCCAAATAAAATATAAAAAAGGTCTGGGAGTGTAGCCTGGAGGTAGAAAGCCTCTGGGTTCCATCCCCCAGTACCACCAAAACAAACAAACAAACAAAAGTAAAGATTAAAAACTAAGTTTGGGGGGTGTTGTTCAGAGAATGCCCCTGGGCTACATCCCCAGTACCACAAAGAAAGAAAGAAAGAAAGAAAGAAGGAAAGAAAGAAAGAAAGAAAGAAAGAAAGAAAGAACAGCGCATTCCCTGCGCTCCTCACTGAGCCTCAGGCGAGCCCGGCGCACAGCGAGCCCTGCCCTAGTCAGAGCCCTGCCCTAGCCTCCCGTCACAGGTGAAGCAGCAAGTGTCATTCGGCCACCTGCTTCCTGAGCCAGCAGGGCATGATGAGCTAGTAAAGGCATCTTAAAACCCCCAAACCCCAGCAGGTGGTGCACTGCTGTAATCCCAGTACTTGGGAGGCTGAGACAAGAGATCACAGGTTCAAGGACAGCCTCAGCAAGTAGTGAGACTCATCAACCTAGCAAGACCCTGCTTCTAAATAGAAATAAAATAGGGCTGGAGTACAGCTTAAAGGTAGAATGCCCTCAGGTCCAGCCCAGTGCCCCCCCCAAAGAATCCCTGAAGAGATCGGGAAGGTTCTAAGGATGGAAACCAGGGCATTCTTTTTTTTTTTTTTTTTTTTTTTGGTGGTACTGGGGATGGAACCCAGGGGCTTTTCTACCTCTAGGCTATACTCCCAGACCTTTTTATGCTTTATTTGGAAACAGGGTCTCACAAAACTAAGTTCCTGAGAGCCTCACTCAGTAGCTGAGGCTGGCTTCGAACCTGTGCGATCCTCCTGTCTCGGCCTCCCAAGTGCTGGGATTACAAGCGTGCACTACCACGCCCGGCTCGAAACCAGGGTCCTTCTAATTCTGAGCTCCACCTCCAGTCCTATTTTCTTTTCTTTTTGTATTATCTTGAAACAGGGTATAACTAAATTGCTGAGGCTCGTCTTGAACCTGTGACCCTCCCGTCTCAGCCTCCCAAGTACTAGGATTACAGACACGGACCACCCCATCCTGTCCAAAGAAACTTGGTTGGGTGAAGAGTACTGGAATTTAATCTAAAAGCAGTCTACCAAGCTACATCCTCAGCCCTTTTTACTATTTATTTATTTATTTATTTATTTATTTATTTATTGTGGTCTGGGGGTGGAACCCAGGGGCTTTCTACCTCCGGGCTATCCTCCCAGACCTATTTTATACTTAATTTGGAAACAGGGCCTCACTAAGTTGCTGAGAGCCTCCCTAAGTAGCTGAGGCTGGCTTCGAACCTGCGCGTTCCTCCTGTCTCAGCCTCCCAAGCGCAGGGATTACAAGCGTGCGCCACCACGCCCGGCTCCGGCACGTTTTATTTTTGAAATAGGATCCTGCTAGGTTGCTAAGAGTCTCCCTACATCTGGACTGTGCTAGAATCTTCATCCTCCTATCTCAGCCTCTCAAGTACTGGGGTTACCAGTGAGCACCACCACACCCAGCCCCCCAAAAAACTGTTTTGTTTTTTTTTTGGCCCGGCTACAGATAAACACTTTAAACGCATCATTGTTAGCTGGGCATGGTGGCACAAGCCTGTAATTCCAGTACTTAGGAGGCTGAGATACAAAGATGGCAGGTTCAAAACCAGCATCAGCAAGTTAGCAAGACTCAGCAACCTAGAGAGACCCTGATCCAAAGTAAACAAAAAGAGTCTGCGTGTGAGACTCAGAAAAGAAAGCCCCTGGGTTCAATCCCTAATCACACGCACACACGCACGCGCGCGCACCTCAGCTACTTAGTGAGGCCCTTTGCAACTCAGTGAGACCCAGTTTCAAAATAAATAATAAAACAGGGCTGAGGGTGTAGCCTGGAGGTAGAATGCCCCTGGGTTTCATCCCTAGTACTGCAAAATAAATAAATAAATAAATAAATAAATAAATAAATAAATAAATAAAATAAAAATACAGCAGAAAATATCCTCTCTCAGCAGGCATGGTGACATACACTGGTAATCCCGTATTTGGGAGGCTGAGACAGGAGGATCCCAAGCTCCTGGCCACTCACAGCAATTTAATGAGGCTAAGCTCCAAAATAAAAAATACGGCTAGGGGTTTAGCTCAGAAGTCGAATGCTCCTGAATTCAATCCTCAAGACCAGGAGGAAAAAAATATATATATGTATAAATACACACATGCGCCATCCCATAGACACGGTGGAAATTCTGATAACGGGAACAGCAGCCAAGTGCTGCTTTGTTTTTGGGGCTGGGGACGGAATCCGCGGCTGAAACGCCATGTGCTCGGCAAGAGGTGCCACTGAGGCCCCCAACCCCAAAGCAGCTGTTTCTGTAGGGGCAGCGTGCCAGGCCGCACGCCAGGCACCTCACAACTGTCGCTCAGTCCCCGCAACACCCTACACACGCGCGCTCTCGGCGTCCCCATGCACACACGGCCGGGCGGCTCTCCGCTCCCGCCCGGCTGCCCGCGGTGGCGCTCAATGCCCGCTTGTGTTCTGCATGAATGGGGAGCCAGCGGCTGGGTCAGCTCACGACCTGCATCTTCATCAGTGTGAATGGATTCCTCTGCGCACGGCAGCCCCAGCGACTGGGCCCACAGCGCCTTCACGGCCCAGGGCTTACTATGAGCCAAGGCCCCATCCCTACTTCTCTGAAGCACCAAGAGGGAAAATGACAGAGGCGGGCTCACACCCTGGCAGGGGACAGGAGCCCTGCTGAAAAACTGCCCGGGGACTGTGGTGCCTTCTCTGGTAGAAGGTTCTCTGCAATGACAGGCGTGGTGGCGCATGCCTGGAATCCTAGTTCTTGGGAGGCTGAGGTGGAGGACTGCAGGCTTAAGGCCAGCCTCAGTAACTTAGTGACACCGTTTTTCAAAATAAAAAAATAAAAAGGTGCCGGGCAAGGCGGTGCACACCTGTAATCCAGCACTTGAGAATGAGAGAGGATCACAGGTTCAAGGCCAGCCTCTACATCATGGAGAGTCTCAGTAACCTTGCAAAACACTGTTGCAAAACAAAAAAAAAAAGAAAAGGACTGGAGATACAGCTCAGAGGTAGAATGCTCCTGGGTTCCACCCCCAGTACTGAAAAAAAACAAAAAAGACTGGGGATGTAGCTCAGAGGCAGAATGCTCCTGGGCTCCTGGGTTCCATCCCTAGTACTGGGAAAAAAAAAAAAAAAAAAAAAAAAAGGATGGGGTGATGGGGGTTCCATTCCCCACTACTGCAAAAAAAAAAAAAAAAAAAAAAAGCTGGGCATGTAACCCACCCTTCCAGTACTAGAGAGGCTGTGACAGGAGGATCTCAAGTCTGAGGACAGCTTAAGCAATATAGCAAGGCCCTTAGCAACTTAGACCGTGCTTCAAAATAAAACATAAAACAAGGCTAGGTGTGGGGGTACAGCTCAGTGGTAGAATGCCCCTGGGTTAAATCTCTAGTATCAAAAAATAAATAAATAAGCCGGGCATGGTGGCACATGCTTGTAATCCTAGCATTTGGGAGGCTTAGACAGGAGAATCACGGTTCATGAACAGCCTCAGCTACTTAGTGAGGCCCTTTGCAACTCAGTTAAGGCCCTGTTTCAAAGTAAAGAATAAAAAACAGGATTCGGAGTGTCACTTGGAAGTAGAATGCCCCTGGGTTCCATCCCCAGTATCGCATAAATAAACAACTGAATGAATAAGGGCTGGGAAGCCAGGTGTGGTAGTGCATGCTCGGAATCCCAGTACTTGGGAGGCAGGAGGATCACAAGTTGGAGAACAGCCTCAACAAGTGGTGAAACTCGCATCAGCCCAGTGAGACCCTTTTCAAAATAAAAATAAAATAGGGCTGGGGGTATAGCTCAGAGTTAGAATGCCCCAGAGTTCAATTCCTAGTACCACACACAACACCCAGCAACAACAATAGGCTGGGGTATAGCTCAGAGGTAGAATGCCCCTGGGTTCAATCACCAGCACCACAAAAAACAAAACACAAAGAACTTTTATTTAGGCTTCAGACCACAGCTCAGTAGGGTGGGTCCTTAACACATGTGAGGTCTTGGGTTCCATCCCAGCACCAAAGGTAAAGGCAGGTTTACAAAACAGTAATTGAACAAGCCGTAGTACTCTAGCCAATGGCGCGCATCCCATGCCCTGCCGTCTCTCAGCCACAGCGGCTCAAGCCGGGGCCTACTGGTGAGTGCCCTGCTTGAGGCCAGGCCAGGGCTCAGGGAGCCAAGTGAGGAGGTCCGACTCCTCACCGCCATCCCCAACAAACCGGGACCCCAATTCACTCAGGACAGGGGACAGCAGACGCGGGAAACACCGGCCTGAAACCAGACTCCAACAGGGGCTGGAAGAGCGCCTCCCTAACATGGAGAAGCCCGGGGCTAATTCCAAGCAACACACACACACAACATTTACTGCTTACATTCCTGCACCCAGCACTTCACACATCGGCCCACCAACTTTCCCAGGGACCCTCCTTGCTCATTTGACACATGTTTGTTAGGACCTACTATGTGCCAGGCCCAGGGTCTGCTGCAGTGAACTAGGCAGATTACAGCTCCTGCTCTGCTGGCGCTGGGAGTCACGGCAACTTGGGAAAGCACCAAGCAGCAGAGGGGCGCAGAGCCTGGTGCAAGGTAGTCAGGAGAAGTAAAAACACAAGCCTGAGCCGGGTGAGGCAGTACACACCTGTAATTCCAGTGCGTGAAGAAGAGCCAAAAGATGGCAAGCCCTGAGCCAGCCTGGGCAAAAGCGGGATCAGACTCGAAAAATCAAAGGGGAGCCAGGCACCGAGGCTCCCAGTACTTGGGAAGCTGAGACAGAAGGACTGCAGCGTGGCCAACACGGGCCAACCTCCAGAACCTAACGAGGTTCCTCAGCAACTTAGTGAGACCCTGTTTCAAATAATACAACAGAGCCGGGCGTGGGGGCGCACGCTTGTCATCCCACCATTCGGGAGGCTGAGACGGGAGGACCGCGGTTCGCGGACAGCCTCAGCTACTTAGTGAGGCCCTCCGCAACTCAGTGAGACCCGGTTTCAAAATAAAGAATAAAAAATAGAGCTTGGGGGTGTTGCCTGGAGGTAGAATGCCCCTGGGTTCCATCCCCAATACTGCAAATAAAATAAACAGGGCTGGAGGATGTAGCTTGGAGGTAGAATGCCCCTTAGTACAGCCTTCAATACCAAAAATGAAATGGGCTAAGGATGTGGCTTGGTGGTAGAGCACCCCGGGATCCATCCCAGTATCCTCTCCCCCAAAGTCCCCGAATCCAAGCCTGGACATCCTCCTAACTTTGAGTAAGGGTCCTCTCTCCCTTGTAGCCTCACTGATGTCTGTGGGCCTCTCCCAGTGTGGGGAGTAAGGACCCCATGGCGGGCCAACGGGGTCTGTTAACACATTTGCAGCCTACTCCTCCACAAGACGCAGAGGCTGAGACCCAGCCTCCAGGCAAGTGCCACTCGGCTGGGATCCAGGCATTTGCTGAACAATGAAAGGGGAGACCTAACCGGTCAATACCAACGCTTCGCACCTGC
Organism: Muscardinus avellanarius; assembly: GCF_963383645.1. NCBI lineage: Eukaryota > Metazoa > Chordata > Mammalia > Rodentia > Gliridae > Muscardinus > Muscardinus avellanarius. The sequence continues at coordinate 46,313,323 of NC_137804.1, read as the reverse complement.
CGGCACCACTGAGTGGCTCTCACCAAGCCACTCGGGAGGGTCCCCCACCAAAGAGCGTCAGAGGCGCAGCCTAAGGTCACACAGCAGAGTGACCACCGCGCCAGGAGTCACCTGCAACCCAGCCGGTCAACTCAGACTGAAAACTTGTTTCAAAGCCCTGGGAAGGGGCTCTTCCTCTCACTCCCTTCTACTTTCCCTAGGGGGTCACGGGGGGGGGGATCGAGATCCGTGTCTTTGGAACGGCGCAAAACACTTGCTTGGAAAGGGCCAGCTTTTAAATAAAAGCCTTCACCTGGACGGCCGACCGAGAGGGAGGTGAAGGACGCAGGCCCTCCCGCGCCCCCCGCACTTCGGGGAGACACCTCTGGGCGTCGCTGCCTGCGAGGGCTGGGGCTGCGGCCTCTCCCCGCGCGGGACGCGACGAGGGTTCGTCAGATCCCGGCGGCGGGGCCGATGCGGGGCGGGCGGCGCCGAGCCCGGGGCGGGCCCGCTCGGGCGCGCGGCCTCCACGCGGCCGCCGGGCCCCGGGCGCGGCCTCTTGGCCCTCGGGCGCCGCCGTACCCGGCCGCCGGCCGCCGCCGCGGGCCCCGGCTCCATTCAAACCGTCCCCCCGCCCGCCGCGCCCGCCGTCCTCACCCGGGGCCGCCGGCGCCGCCGCCTTCCCCCACCCCGGCGCGGGGCCGGGGGCCGAGCGGGCGTCTCGCTGCTCCTCGCGAAACAAAGAAGCCGCCACCGCCGCCGAGCGAGGGCCAGACTCGCGCGCGCGCCCGCCTCGCCCCCCCCGCCCGCGCCCCCGCTGCGCGCGCACCCGCCGCCCCGCCCCCCGCCGCTTCAGCTTCCGGCGCCCGGCCCGGCCCGTGCGCGCGCCCGCAAGCCCTTCCGCTCGTGCGCGCGCACCCTGAGGGAGGGGAATAAAGTGGGCTCGGCCCCGAAGGAGCGCGCGCGCCCGCCCCGCCCCCGCCCGCCCCGCCCCGCGACGAACCTGCGCCTGCGCGCTGCCGGCCTGGGCCTCCGCACGCCGCGCGTCCCCACGCCGCCGCGCATGCGCGGAGCGGGCGCCACTGCGGCGCGCCGGGGAGCTGGGGGAGGGACCGGGCGGTGCTGAGGCTGCAGGAAGTGATGGAGGAGGAAATAGGCGCCGGAGGCCGAGCGCGCCCCCAGCCCGTCCGACGGCCACAGTCGGCCTGGGCCTGGGGCGGCGGGACCTGTCCTGCTAGGCCAGGTGGGGCCCAAACTGTGGCTGCCTTTTCTGCAGAACCTGAGTGCCATTAATGGGTCGAGCAAATATTTATCGACCTTCTACTGCGTCTCAGCCGCCGTCGAGCTCAGGGTCAATGTAAATAAGTAAAACGTACAGCGAATGACATGGGCTCTAATGGAGGGTCTTTGGGAAATTTTTTTGCGGGTCTTGAGATGAAACCCAGGGACATTCGACCTCCGAGCTACACCCGCTGTCCAGTTTTTTATTCTTTATTTTGAAACAGGGTCTAAATTGCAGAGGGCTTCACTGAGTAGCTGAGGCTGTTCGCGAACTGTGATTCTCTTGTCTCAGCCTCCCAAATACTGGGATCACAAGAGTGCGCCACCACGCTCGACTTTTTTTCGGTACTGGGGGTAAAATCCAGGGGCATTCTACCTCCGAGCTACACACTCAGACCTTATATATATAATTTTTCTTTTTTTTTGGAACCGGTGATCGAGCCCAGTACGCCGCACCTGCAAAGCAGGACCTTTGCCACTGAGCTACATACCGGCTCCCTAGATTATTTTTGAAGCAGGGTCTCGCTGAGTTGCAAAGGGCCTCACTATCTAGGCTGTCCGCGGACCGCGATCCTCCTGTCTCAGCCTCCCTAATGCTGGGATTACAAGCATGTGTCACCACGCCCGACTCATTTTTTATTCTTTACTTTAAAACAGGGTTTCACTTAGTTTAGGCTGGGCATGAACCTGCAATCCTCCAGTCTCAGCCTCTCAGGCACACCACGTCCAGCTAGAAAACATTTTAGTACAGACCTGAAAGCGGCTAGGGACAGGGCTTTGTTAACGCTTAGCCTCTAGGCCTCTATCTGTTTTCGATTTTTGTTTTATGGTACTGGAGATGGAACCCAGAGACACTACCACTGGCTTCCATCCTTAGCCATTTCTCTTTTGTTACAGGGTCACACTAAATTGCCAAGACTGGTCTAGAACTAGCAAGCCTCCTGCCTTTACTCCGCAGTTGCTGGCATTGCAGGCCTGCGCCACCACCCCAGCTCTCATATATGGTTATTATCTGGGCATGCACACTTCCCATCGTGCTTGGGAGGCGGAGACAGGAGGATCACGCAGGTTCGAAGCCAGCCTTGCTGGCTTAGGAGACCCTGTTTCCAAATTAAGAAAAATATAAAAAAATAGGTCTGGGAGTGGAGCCTGGAGGCAGAAGGGTTTCCAGGAACCCCAGTACCACCAAAAATAATAATAAAAATAAAACAAAATAAAATAATAATAAAAAAAGGCTGGGGGTATAGCTCAGAGGTAGAATGCCCCTGTGTTACATCGCCAGTACCAAAAAAATAAAAAAGGAATATTAAAAATCCTATTTTCTAGCTGTTTTGGGAGCAGGAGGACCACAGGTTCAAGGCCAGTGTGCAGTAACTTAGCAAGATTCTGAAAATTTTTTAAAAAGTGTATTTCTGGAGATGTACTTTATATATATTTATGTACTTTATATATTTTAATATTTGTGTTATTATATATATATATATTTATTTATTTATTTATTGTGGTACTGGGGGTGGAACCAAGACGCCTTCTACCTCTGGGCTATACTCCCAGACCTATTTTATATTTTATTTGGAAACAGGGTCTCACTAAGTTGCTGAGAGCCTCACTAAGTAGCCGAGGCTGGCTTTGAACCTGCGCGATCCTCCTGTCTCAGCCTCCCAAGTGCGGGGATTACAAGCGTGCGCCACCACGCCCGGCTGGAGATGTACTTTAGAGGTAGAGTGTCATGGGTTCCATCACCAGTACTGAAAAATTTTAAAAAAAAGACAAATGTGGTGGCACATGCCTGTAATCCCACCATCAGGGAGGTTAAAACAGGAGGATCGCAGGTTGAGAGCTAGCCTCTGGTAATGCCAGTACTTGGGAGGCTGAGATCTGGCCGGTTTGAAGCCAGCCTCAGCAATTTAGCAAGGCTCCCAGCAACATAGTGAGACACTGCTTTCAAATAAGAAATAAAGTCAGAAGCCGGGCGTGGTGGCGCAGCTTGTAATCCCAGCATTTGGGAGGCTGAGACCAGAGGATCCCGGTTCACGGACAGCCTCAGCTACTTAGTGAGGCCTTCCGCAACTTACTGAGACCTGGTTTCAAAATAAAGAATAAAAAATGGGGCAGAGGCTGTAGCTCAGAGGTCGAATGCCCCTGGGTTCCATCCCCAGACCCGCAAAAAAAAAAAAAAAAAGAAATAAAATAAGGCGGGGGAGGGGAGGTATAGCTCAGAGGTAGATCACCCATGGGCTCAATTCCCAGTACACCACACACATATAAAGGGAAATGTAAAACACTTGGGAGACTGAAGCAGGAGGATCAATGGTGTTAGGCCAGCCTAGACAATTTAGGTAGGACCCTGTCTCAAAAATAAAATAAATATAGCCGGGTGTGGTGGTACATGCTTATAATCCCAGCATTCGGGAGGCTGAGACCGGAGGATCGTGGTTCACGGACAGCCTTAGCTACTTAGTGAGGCCCTCTGCAACTCAGTGAGACCTGGTTTCAAAATAAAGAATAAAAAAAAAAAAAAATAGGGCTGGGGTGTAGCTCGGAGGTAGAATGCCCCTGGGTTCCATTCCCAGACCTGCAAAAGAAAAAAAAAGGAAGCCTGGCGTGGTGGCACATGCCTGTAATCTCAGTACTTGAGAGGGTAAAACAGTTGGGTGGCAGGTTCAAAGACAGTCTCAATAACATAGCAAAACTCTCAGCAACCTCATGAGACCCTCTTCCCCCCCAAAAAATTAAAAAGGGCTGAGTGTAGCCAGGTGTGATGGCGCATGCTTGTAACCCCACATTTGGGAGGCTGAGACAGGAGGATCACGATTCAAGGACAGCCTCCGCTACTTAGTGAGGCCCTGTGCAACTTAGTGAGACCCTGTTTCAAAATAAAGAATAAAAAATAGGGCTGGGGTGTAGCTCGGAGGTCGAAGGCCCCGGGTTCCTGCCTCAGAACCATAAATAAGTAAATACACAAACAAGGCAGGGCCTGGCGGGAGTTCCTTGGTGCACGGGAGTGTGCTCTGCAAAGGATGGAGTGGTCCTCTGAGGGCCTCCATGCCCTTCAGCCTCCACAGCTGTGAGCTAACTACACGTCTTTCCTCCTTGCAGTACACAGCCTCGGGGATTTCTGATAGTAACAGAAAATGAACGGGTACAGGTCATGACAACTACCAACTACCAAAAGGCCAGGCCAGATGCCCCGGGAGGATGATTCCGTCATGATGGAAGTCGCCTTCTAACCATCCTATCGCTTTACCTGCTAAAGGGAACACCATACCAGTGATGGCTCGACCTGGCCCAGAGTCTGCAGGGCGTGCTGAGGTGTGCGAGGGTCTGATCTGCTGCAGCGGGACAGCCTGTGGCTGTCGCCTGCGCTCCCCTCCCCTCCCTCCGCACTCTCCTTGCAAAGTACCAATTAAGCTGGGGGTGGCACCTGTGAGACTGTGGCAGAACGGGTTGCCCGGCCCTGAACTGGAGCAACCAGAAGGCGCCTCTAGCTTAGTGGAGCTCTCCAAAATCACCTGCAGAAACACTCCCGGCGGAAGGGTGCACACAGCCTGGAGTGGGAGCGCACACCTGGAACCCCAGCGCTGGGGGGGCTGAGACAGGAAGGTTGCAGGCTCGAGGACAGCCTCAGAAAATTAGCAAGATCCCGTTTCAAAATAAAACACAAAATAGGGCTGGGGTGTTAGCTGAGAGGTAAAATACCCTGGATTCAATCTCCAGGGGAAAAAAAAAAAAAAAAAAACCTGGTGCCTGTAATCCTAGTAGTTGCGAGGCTCAGACAGGAGGATCGCAAGTTTGAGGACAGTCTCGGCCAATTAGCAAGAAGATCCTGTTTCAAAATAAAACATAAAAGCTGGGCGTGGTGGCACACGCATGTAATCCCAGCATTCGGGAGGCTGAGACGAGAGGATCGCAGTTCCCAGACAGCCTCAGCTACTCAGGCCCTCCACAACTCAGTGAGACCCTGTTTCAAAATAAAGAATAAAAATAAAACATAAAACAGGGCTGGGCTGGGCTGTTGGCTCAGAGGTGGAATACCCTGGGGTCAATCCCAAGAACAAAAGTACAAATTGAAAGGGTTTGAGCTCGGCCTCAGCTTTCATGTGGTGGGAGCTCAGTCCCTGGATTCTCACACCCATTTCACTCTGGCTCCCCGTTTTTGCCATGTAATCTCTCTTTTGCACAAGCGCCTATCATAATGTGACGTAGCAAAGGGGCTAAAACCAGAGGCTGAATTGATGGGGTTGCCTGATCTCGGATGTCAGCTAATCCCCGTCCTTGTGTGTGCGCACGCGTGATAGAAACTAAACCCAGGGGTGTTCTATCTCTGAGCTACACCCAACTCCTTGTTTTTTGTGGTACTGGGGGTGGAACCCAGGGGCTTTTCTACCTCCGGCCTATACTCCCAGACCTATTTTATATTTTACTTGGAAACAGGGTCTCACAAAGTTCCTGAGAGCCTCACTCAGTAGCTGAGGCTGGTTTTGAAACTGTGTGATCTTCCTGTCTCAGCCTCCCAAGCACTGGGATTATAAGCGTGCGCCACCACGCCTGGCTTATTTTTTGCTTCAAAACAGGGTCTTATTAGGTTACTGCGAGTCTCCTTAAGTGGCTGAAGCTGGTCTTGAACCTGTGATCCTCCTGTCTCTGCCTCCCAAGTACTGGGATTACATGTGAGGATGACCAAGCCTGAATTAATCCTCTTTTTTCTTTTTTTGGTACTGGGGATGGAACCCAGGGGCATTCCACCACAGAGCTTTACCCCCAACCCTATTTTTTTTTATTCTTAAAAAAAATTTTAACTTTTTTTGCAGTACTGGGGATGGGACCCAGGGGCATTCGACCTCCGAGCTACACCTCAGCCCTATTGTTTATTCTTTATTTTGAAACAGGGCCTCACTGAGTTGCACAGGGCCTCACTAAGTAGCTGGGGCTGTCTTCCAACTGTGTCCTCCTGTTGGAGCCTCCGGAATGCTGGGATTACAAGCGCGCGCCACCACGCCCAGCTTTTTTTTTTTTTTTTTGCAGTACTGGGGAATGGAACCCAGGGGCATTCTACCTCCGAGCTACATCCCCAGCCCTATTTCTTATTCTATATTTTGGAAACAGGGTCTCATTGAGTTGCAAAGGGCCCAAATAGCTGAGACTGTCGGCAAATCGTGATCCTCTGGTCTCAGCCTCCCAAATGCTGGGATGACAAGTGTGCGCCACCACGCCCGGCGTAGCTTTATTCTTTATTTTGAAACAGGGTCTAAGTTGCAGAGCACCTCACTAAGTAGCTGAGGCTGGCCTTAAACCTATGAGTCTCCTGCCTTAGCCTCCCAAGTACTGAGATAACAAGCGTGCTCTTTTCTTTGTGAGGCCCATAGCCTCAGACATTTCATTGTAGTACTAGGGAATGAGCTAATACACCAAGTGACGCCCCTTCTGCAGGGTCCCCTGACTTCTACATCCAACCAGGCCAAGCCTCTTGGGGCCAGGGCTGCAGGAGCCGTCCTCCTAATAAATTGGGACTTGGGGCCGTTTTGGGCCCTGTCTCTAACCACAGCTCAGTGGTTGGAGAATCGAGCCAGCATTTCAGCTAACTTCCTTGGGGGTAAGAGCTAGCCCATCATGCTGGGAAAGCCCGTCAACGCTGAAGCAAGAATCATCAACCCCAAGGACACACCTAGTCCTGAAACCCTCGGTTTTACACCAAAGGGAGCCAGTGGAACTTCTCTAGGAATGAATGGTTTAGGATCACCGCGGGCGGGAGAAAGCGGATTCTGGCGTCCTCTGGTGTTCGCTATGTGCCACGGGCTCAAAGAGCCGAATAGCCAAGTATTCTGGATAACTGGAGCATCCAGACAATGGAATACATTCCTGAGGAAAAGGAGCAAAGCCATGAAGACATGGAAACCTTAAGGGATATCCTGCTAAGTACAAGAATTCAGTTGGAGAGCTCAGCCCCGTGCTTGGGAGGCTACAACAGGAAGACCAAGGCCAGCCTCAGCGACAAGCCAGACAGCTCGAAAATAAAAAGGGCTGGGGGAGCCAGGCGTGGGGGGGCACACTTGTCATCACAGTACTTGGGAGCTGACAGAGGAGGACCACAGGTCTGTGACCAGCCTCAGCTACCACTTAGGCCCTTTGCAACTATGTGAGACCCTATTTTAAAATAAAAAATAAAAGATAGGGCTGGGGGTGTAGCTTGGAGGTAGAATGCCCCTGGGTTCCATCCCCAGTATGAAAAAAAAGGTGAGGTGTGGTTTCTATCTCTGAGCTACACCAGTCCCCCCCCCTTTTTTAAAGGGTCTCTCAGCTGGGTGTGGTGGCATACCCTCATAATCCCAGTACTTGGGGGGCCGAGACAGGAGGATCGGGCAGGCTCGAAGCCAGCTTCAGATACTTGGGCTCGCAGCAACATAGTGAGACCCTGTTTGCGAATAAAATGTAAAATAGGTGTGGGAGTGTAGCCAAGAGGCAGAAGGCCTTGGGTTCCATCCCCAGTACCATACCAAAAAAAAAATTATAAAAAGGGTCTCTCTAGGTTCCCAAGAATAGTCTCTCTTGGGACTGGTCTCCAATCTGTGATCCTCATGCCTCAGCCTCCCACGTTTTGGGGTTACAGGCATGAGGCACCACGCCCGGCAGGAAGCGTGCCCTTAAATCTTGCGCTGACACAGAGCCACAATTCCTGCCAGCTGCTTGGAGCGTTACCTGTGTGGCCACGTTCTGTCCTCACCTTCAGAGCTTCCTGAAGATTTGGGAAGAAGTGCAACATCAGGCATCCACGGTGAGAAGTCAGAAGTGGCCTTAATACCTGACACAAGCAGCCAGGCGTGGTGGTGCACACTCATAATCCCAGCAGTTGGGAGGCTGAGGCTGGAGGATCGCGGTTCGCGGCCAGCCTCAGCTTCTTAGTGAGGCCCTCCGCAACCTAGTGAGACCCTGTTCCAAAATAAAGACTAAGCCGGGTGTGGTGGCGCACGCTTGTCATCCCAGCACTTGGGAGGCAGAGACAGGAGGATCGCACAGGTTTGAAGCCAGCCTCAGCTACTTAGTGAGGCTCTCAGCAACTTTGTGAGACCCTGTTTCCAAATAAAGTATAAAAAAACAGGCCTGAGAATATCATGTGGGAACCAGGCACAGTGGTGCACGCTTGTAATCCCAGTGCTTGGAAGGCTGGGACAGGAGGATCACGCAGATTCAGAGCCAGCCTCAGCAGCTTAGGCTCTCAGCAACTTAGTGTGACCTTGTTTTCAAATAAAATATAAAATAGGTCTGGAGGCAGAAAGCCCCATCCCCAGTACCCCCCCACACACCCACAAAACCAACAGCCTGGGCAAGTTAATAAGACCATATCTCTCAAATAGGGTCTTGGAGTATGGCTCAGTTGCGGTAGAGTGCCTCGGGGGTTTTTTTTGTTTTTGTTTTTTTGTTTTGCAGTACTGGGGATGGAACCGAGGGACATTCTAACTCTGAGCTATACTCCCTGCCCTATTTTTTTATTTTTTACTTTTTTTGGGGGGGTGGTATTGGGGATGGAACCCAGGGCCTTCTACCTCCAGGCTCCACTCCCAGACCTATTTTTTATATTTTATTTGGAAATAGGGTCTATTAAGCCAGCTGAGGCTGGCTTCAAACCTGCATGATCCTCCTGTCTCAGCCTCCCAAGCGCAGGGATTACAAGCATATGCCACCACACCTGGCTTTATTCTTTATTTCGAAACAGGGTCTCACGAAGTTGCAGAGGGCCTCACTAAGTAGCTGAGGCTGTCTGCGAACCGCGATCCTCCGGTCTCAGCCTCCCGAATGCTGGGATGACAAGCGTGCGCTGCCACACTGGGCCCCGGCCCTATTTTTTATTCTTCATTTTGAAACATGGTCCACTGAGTTGCAGAGGCCCTAAGTAGCTGAGGCTGGCCTGGCCTCGAACCTGTGATCCTCCTGTCTCTCTCTCCCAAGTACTGGGATTACAAGTGTGCACCACCATGCCTGGCTAAAAAGTTAACTTTCTGAATCTCAGCTTTTATTCTGTAAAATGGAGATGAGGATTTACCAGATGGTCAAAGATTTAAAACTACCTTGTCTCCAGTAAATCCCTATTATGAATGAGAGGTTCAAATCTCAAAAATGGAGTGGCAAAGCACAGAAACATCACAAGGGCTGGGAGCTGGCTGAGCTCAGCGGGAAAGTGTGTGTGTGCTTAGCACCTGTGAGGCCCTGGATGGAATCCCTGATATCACAAAACACAAAGACGAGGGCCTCACAATGAACGTCTTTCATCTCCTGGTTTTATTAGCCAGTCACAGGCCTCACAGTGAGAAGTAGTATCATCCACCTAATATTTTACCTCGTGACTGCCATAACCTAGCTAAGTACCAAGTGTGTAGTATTATGTCTTTCCAAAGAATTCTGTTTTCAGGGCAGGAGAACAGGATCTACGACGCCACACAGATGTCAAGGTCAGGATACGCTTCACGCTTCCAAGCCGCCGCCAATCACTCACCACAGTAAAATCAAGTCGTGGCCAAAGCATTTCCCTCTCACGACCAGCGCTGTGAATGCCAATTTCCTGGCTTGGTATGTAATGTCAAACTCACCACTTGAGGAAAGGCATACTGGATGTTTGTTATTTTACTAGCTTCCTTTGAGACTATACTTATTTCAAAATAAAGTTTTGTGAGGTTGATTTTGTTGTACTGGGAATGGAATCCCGGGCTTTGCACAAGCTGTGCACTCTCTCTACCCCTGAGCCACATCCCCCGTCCTTTTTTATTTGAGACAGAGTACTGCTAAATAGCTCAAGCTCTTCTCCTGCACAGCCTCCCCAGCAGATGAGATTACACGTGTGTACCAACATGCCTGGCTCAAAATAAAGTGTGTGTGTGTGTGTGTGTGTGTGTGTGTGTGTGTGTGTAGGTAGGTGTATCTATATGTACATGTATTACTAATAAAAATAGAGGACCCAGACACACACACACACACACGTCTTAGAAGGGCCTGAGATAAACCTGACCAGTGTAGTATTTGCATCAAGAGGTCTGAGTCAGCCAATGAAAAAGGCTGAAGTGTTTCTGCGATTCTAGGGATTTAATCCTGGGCTTCTGGCAGGCTACAGCAAGCACTCTACCACTCAGCTACTTACATCCTCCGCCGGGAAAAAGGCTAACGGAGAAGACTCAGCGATGAACCTTCGGGTCAAGTCGCTTTGCTTTCCCTGACTCCTGGACCAGGGCTCTGAATTCAGCTAACACTAACAAGGAGAGAGGGGGTAGGGCTCCCCACGCGTGCGCAGTCCGGGACAGGACACAGCACAGAGCTCAGCCTCACTTTCCCCACGTGCAGTCGGCCAGGGCCCCGAGCCTCGCGGGTTTCACCGCGCCACCTCCGACTGGACCAGCGAGTTGGCCTGGCTCAGGACGAGCCTGTCCTTTTTCTCCTTCTGCAGCACCTGCTCCTCCCACAGCGCCTGGTCCACCTGATCGTCGGTGAGCACCACCGCCTTGTACTTCTCGTCGAAGAGCCGCTCGTTGGCCTCGGAGTGCAGCTGGTGGGGCCCCACGACGCGCAGATGTGCGGGCAGGTGGAGAAACTCGTCGTCGTTGATGTCGCAGTCGCGCATGCGGGCCCGCAGCACCCACCAGCGGCCGCCGAAGCCCACGTCCAGGATCCGGCCGGGGAAGTCGACCCAGCGGGGCTGCAGGTAGCGGCAGCGCGCCTGGTAGAGGCTCGCGTGCGCGTCGAAGGGCGCCTCGTACACCAGCGAGCAGAGCCCCAGGTTCACGTGGCGCAGGCGGCCGCGGCCGCGCAGCCAGAGCAGCCGCTGCACGCAGGCCTCGGAGGCGGGGCTGCGCGTGGCCGGCGCCAGCAGCAGGAGCGTGCCCGACGCGTCGAGCAGCGCCTCCTCGAAGGCCGCCTCGCCGGGCGCCAGCGCGCAGCAGGCCGCCGCGCCGCCCAGCAGCCCCGCGTACACGCTCGCGCGCCCCGGGCGGGCCCGCGCCGCCGCCGCCGCGTCCCGGCAGGCCTCCGCGTAGTCCCGGAGCAGCGCGCGGGCCCAGGCGCCTGCGGGGAAAGCAGCGCGGTGAGAGCCGCCCGGGCCCGAGGGCGCCCGCCCCGCCGCGCCCCGCCGCCACTCACCCAGCCGCGTCCACACTCCGGGCTGGGCCGCCGCCTCCCCGCTCGCTCCTCCGCTGCCTCGGGACCAAAACCTTCTCAGAGCGGCGGCCGCCATCCTCTTCCGCCGCGGAGTCCTGTGTCCGGAAGCAAACGCTCAGTACTCGAAATCAAAAGACCTGGGAAAGGGGGTTCCCTCTGCGCACGCGTGGAAGTGGCCGGAAGCGGCCTTCCTCCGGAACGTTTTAGGAGACGGACCGCTGCCGGATGTTGCTGTCTAGCCCGAACCGGGGGACTCGGACGGGTCGGAGGGCCGCGCAGGCGCAGAGAGCCCGGGCCGCGCCAGCTAAGGTGGCTTCAGGTGAGGAGGGCGGGGTGCGACTGCTTGGGGCCGAGGAAACCCCCATGGGTGTCGCTAGCAGCCAGCAGCGCTTGGGGCCGAGGGATAGTGCCCGGGAGGGGCTCAGGACTAATCGGCCTCTGTTCTCAAGGCGGAATGCAGTGACGCCCCTGAACCACCATGGCAGCGGCGGACGAGCTGGCCTTCCACGGTGAGTGTGGCCCCGACGTGGCCGGAACTTGTACTCCCGCTCCTTGTCACAACCTCCCAGCTTATAATCCTATTTAAACCCGAACCCCCGACTGCTGCGCACCCTCATCCCAGACCGGAACCGTGACCCACAAGTGAGATCCATCCCGCACTCAAAGCCCGCACCCCCACCCGAGGCAACTTAGACCTCAAATCTGTCTCTAGTGCCCAGGTCCTAAGCATCGCCTTCCCATGTTTGAAGTAAGGAACAGAACGCCTCCCCATGCCCCCAAACTGTGAACGTTGAGCCTACCTCAGGGAAGAGTCAATATTGAGGTGGCCAGTTAGCACCTTAGACCCCCTCCCATGAGCAACAGGCCTGGCAGCTTGTCTTGACCCTCAGAAGGCACCTGTGTGCCATATCCCCTCTTCTTAGAATTCGAGGAAGCCACTAATCTTCTGGCTGAGACCCCAGATGCACCCACCACCAGCAGAAGTGACCAGGTGACCCCACAGGGACACGTGGCTGTGGCCATGGGCTCTGGGGGCAGCTATGGAGCTGAGGAGATGGAGGAGGAGGGCGACAAGACGGCGGTGAGTCACTTAGGTCCTCACGCCCTACCTGTGCTCACCTGTGGCTGAGCGAGGCCGCGGCCAGGCACTGAAAGCCCACACTCTGCAGCTTCTGCAGGAGGAGAAGCCGCAGCCTGGATTCTGGACATTTGGCTACTATCAGAGCTTCTTTGATGTGGACACTTCACAGGTGAGGCCTGGAAAGCCGGCGGGAGTGCCCCGGTCACCTCTGGGACCAGCTGCCCTTTACTGAGCACCAGGCCTGGGGCAGGGTGCTGGGGACAGCTGCGTGGCCAGCGACAGGAAGGGTGGGCTAAGGGCTACGGTGACAGGGGGAGACTCTGGGGACCAAGAGGGTGTGGTGGTGTGGAAAAGGCCTCCTCGGAGCTGAGGAGCCTGCTGAGACCCAAGGAAGGAAGGATGACCCAGGCAGGGTGGAGGGGAACAGCATGTGCAGAAAACCAAGGTGACAGGAGGCATGGCTGGAGGCAGAGCTGCCTGTCACTGAGTGTGTCTGGAGTGTGAAGTGAGGGACAGGCAGAAGCTGTACTTTTTTTTTGGGGGGGGGGTACTAGGGATTGAACTCAGGGGCATTCTACCTCCAAGCTACACCCCCCCTGCCGCCTTATTATTTATTTATTTATTTACTTACTTATTTATTTTGTGGTACCGGGAATGAAACCCAAAAGCATTCTACCTCCGAGCCACACCCCCAGCCCTATTTTTTATTCTTTTATTTTGAAACATGGTCTCACTGAGTTGCAAAGGACCTCACTAAGTACCTGAGGCTGTCCTCAAACTGCCATCCTCCAGTCTCAGCCTCTCAAATGCTGAGATTACAAGCATGCACCACCATGTGTGGCTTTTTTTTTTTTGCGGTTCTGGGGGTGGAACCTAGGGGCATTCGACCTCCGAGCTACACCCCCTGTTCTGCTTTTTATTCTTTATTTTGAAACAGGGCCTAAGTTATGGAGGGCCTCACTAGGTAGCTGAGGCTGTACGCAAACCATGATCCTACCGTCTCAGCCTCCTGAATGCTGGGATTACAAACATGCACCCCCCAACCCTTTATTTTGAAACAGGGTCTCACCGAGTTGCAGAGCCTAGGTAGCTGAGGCTGGCCACGAATTTGGATCCTCCTCTCAGCTTCCCAAATACCAGGATTACAAGCCTGGTTTATCTTCATTTTTTATTTTGAGGTGGGTTCTTGCTACGTTGCCCAGACTGGCCTCGAACTCCTAGGTTCAAGTGAACCTCTTGCCTCAGCCTCCTGAGCAGCTGAGACCACAGGTGTGCACTGCCACGCCCAGCCATGTTAAGGATTTGGAGTTCGGGTTTTATCCTGAGGGTAATGGGGGCTCTAGAAGGGTTCAGATCAGGAAAGGAAGAGACGGACAGGCGTGCACTGGAACATGGATCAATGCTTCAGGCTGGCCTCAGGGACAGCCTAGGACCACCGAGCAGGGACGTGCTGCAGATATGGGGGAGTCTGCCCTGGACATCCTGACTGTCCTTTAGGGGCCAGGAGAGGAGTCCGCGAGAGCTGAGGGGGAGAAGCAAACAAGGGGCAGGCTGGGAGACAGCCTTCAGAGTGGTGGGAAGGTGCGTGGGAGCTCCAGGGAAAGAGCTCCAGGCCACGAAACAGACTGTTGGAAGTCTAGAGCCAGGTGTGGCGGTGCAGGCCTGTGATCCCAGCACCTAGGAGGCTGACAGGAGGATCGCAGATTCATAACCCGCCTCAGCGACTTAGGAAGACCGTTTCCAAATTTAAAAAATAAGGCTAGCCGGGCGTGGAGGCGCACACTTGTAATCCCCGTACTTGGGAGGCGGAGACAGGAGGATCGTGCAGGTTCGAAGCCAGCCGCGCTGGCTTAAGAGACCCTGTTTCCAAAAGTAAAAAAGTATAAAATAGGTCTGGGAGTGTAGCCCAGAGGTAGAAGGGCTTCCAGGAACCCCAGTACCAAATAAATAAATAAATAAATAAATAAATAAGGCTAGCCGGGCGTGGTGGCTCACACTTGTAATCCCCACGCTTGGGAGGTGGACACTAGAGGACTGAAGTTCACTGACAGCCGTAGCTACTTAGCGAGGCCCTTCGCAACTCAGTGATTCCCCGTTTCAGAAAATAAAAAGAAAGCCTGGTGTGGTGGTACAGGTTTATAATCCTAGCATTCGGGAGGCTGCAACCAGAGGATCATGGCTCACGCGAACAGCCTCAGCTCCTAAGAGAAGCCCTTTGCAACTGAGTGAAGCCCTGTTTCAAAATTGGAAAGAATTTAAAAAAAAAAATAGGGCTGAGGGTGCCGTTAAGAGGTAGAATGCCCCTGGTTTCCATCCCCAGTACCGCTAAATAAATAAATAAGCCGGGTGTGGTGGCACACACTTGTAATCCCCGCGCTCGGGAGGCTGAGACAGGAGGATCACACGGGTTCGAAGCCAGCCTTAGCTACTTAGTGAGGCTCTCAGCAACTTAGTGAGACCCTGTTTCCAAATAAAATATTAAAAAAAGGTCTGGGAGTATAGCCCAGAGGTAGAAAGCCTCTGGGTTCCACTTTCAGTACCACCAAAAAAATTTAAAATAAATAAATAAATAAAATAGGGTTAGGGGGTGTAGCTCAGAGGTAGAATGTCCCTGGGTTCTAACTTCACTACCACAAAAAAAAATAAATAAAAGAAATAAGGCTAGGGGTGCAGCTCAGAAGTAGAATGCCCTTGGATTCAATCCCTGGCGCGTGCGTGCGCTCACACACATACACACACACTCTCTGACTAGAGGAAACCAGGCGTGGTGGTGCACACCTGTAATCCCCGCAGTTCAGGAGGCTGAGGCGGGAGGGTCACAAGGTGGAGCCCAGTCTTAGCAGTGTAGCAGGACCGTGTCTCAGAGGAGCTGGGAGGTATCTTGGTGGTGGAGCACCCCCGGGTTCAGTCACTAGTGACAAAATCAACCCAGGAACGGACAGTCGCGCCCTTTCAGGTTGGGCGTGGGGAAGCTTAGGCCAGTGGGGAAGGACTCTCTCAGGGCCTGGCAGGTCCCCAGCAAGCTTCCTGGCCTTCCCCTCCAGGTCCTGGACCGGATCAGAGGCTCGCTGCTGCCCCGTCCTGGCCACAACTTTGTCCGGCACTACCTGCGAAATCGTCCGGACCTGTACGGTGAGTGAGGCTGCGTGTGCTCGTTTAGCAGCGTGGGCTGAGCGGCAGGCCCTGCTGTGAAGCCGAGAACGTACAGCCACTCACAGGGTGGCCCCCAAGTTCCACTCCGGAGGGCAGGGTGATGGGGCTGGGAGCGAAGCCACGTGGCTCGGGACACGCAGCCGCCATCTAGCCTGAAGGCCTCTGAGGGAGAGCGCAAGCCCCGTTGGCATCAGCGCCAGGGGAGGCCCAGGGGAGGAGGTCCCGGCAAGGGACGTCTGAGGTGAGGGCACAGGCAGCACAGGGCCCACACTGGTGAGAGGGTCGCGGCAGTGGCTGGTCCCTTCTGGACACGGGTGAGGGCGAGCGCCAGGAGGCCGGGCAGGAGAGGCGCCATGAAGGCTCAGCAGAGCGGGGCGTGCTGCAGGTGGATGGAAAGGCTGGCAGGCCCGAGGGAAGGAGCAGGACACCTCGAGGCGGGTGCGGAGCATGCAGGGCTGAGGCGGGAGGGTCGCGAGTTGGAGCCAGTCTTGGCGGTGTAGCAGGCAGGACACTCACTGAAGGGCTGAAGCGTCGAGATGGCGTGAAGCTGGGCGGAGCTCACGGCGGGCAGCAGGATACTGGCCCTGGCCGCTCTTGTCAGGAGTGCGCTGTCAGCAAGTGGAGAAGGTCGAGGGATTGGTGAGGCCGAGGCCAGGGCACCTGGAGTGTTCCGAGAAGCCAGGACGAGCTAAGGGGCCCCACTGGGTTCCGGCAGGAGGCCACCCATCACTGCTGGGAGGCATAGGGCCAGGGTCGCAGCCCTGGGTGCTGGGGCTCTGAGCAGGCATCCCTCCAACAGGCCCCTTCTGGATCTGCGCCACCCTGGCCTTCGTCTTGGCGGTCACTGGCAACCTGACCCTGGTGCTGGCCCAGAGGAGGGACCCCTCCGTCCGCTACAGCCCCCAGTTCCACAAGGGTGAGTGGGGCACAGGCCAGCCCATGTCCGCGGGGCCAGGACACTAACTGCTGCCTCACCCCACAGTGACCGTGGCGGGCATCACCATCTACTGCTACGCCTGGCTGGTGCCGCTGGCGCTGTGGGGCTTCCTGCGGTGGCGCAAGGGCGTGCGCGAGCGCGTGGGGCCCTACACCCTCCTGGAGACGGTGTGCGTCTACGGCTACTCCCTCTTCGTCTTCATCCCCACCGTGGTGAGTGCGCCGGCGGCGGGTGGGCCGAGGGAGCCCCGTCCCACGGGCGCGCTGCAGCTGCCTGTGCTCCCAGGTGCTGTGGCTCACCCCCGTCCCGTGGCTGCAGTGGCTCTTCGGGGCGGTGGCCCTGGGCCTGTCGGCCGCGGGGCTGGTGTTCACCCTGTGGCCCGTGGTCCGTGAAGACAGCAGGCTGGTGGCGGTGGCTCTGCTGTCGGCCGTGGTGCTGCTCCACGCCCTCCTGGCCGTGGGCTGCAAGGTACGGGGCGGCCCTGGCTGGGCCGCGGGCGGGGAGGCGGCTGCCAGCCCTGCGCTCACTGCCAGCTCTCTGTCCAGCTGTACTTCTTCCAGCCGCTGCCTTCGGAGCGAGTGGCACCCGCTCCCCCCGCCCTGTCACCCGCGTCGCCCACGCTGCCCGGCTCCCTGGCCACCTAGGAGGGCCAGCCGCAGGTAAGGGGCCCTTCCTGTGGGGGCTGGGCCTTCCTCCTGCTGAGGAGGCCTGGGCTGCAGCCGCTGCTACTTTCCAGACTTCTTACAAAGCAAACACTTTTATTTTTCTATGCAAAGGTGATCCAGAGAATTTATATAAAGGCGGAGGGACAGACAAGCAGGGAACTTCAGGGCGGCTCAGGGACACACTGCGGACAGGACCCAGCTCTGGCCCCACAGCCTGCCTGCGGGCCTTCTGCTCTCCCTGACACTGCCCTCCCTGGGGCGCACTGGGGACTGGGGCCTGGCCTGCGCTCCAGCATCTGAGGTTGGGGTGCCGGAAACGAGGGAGCAGAAGTAGAAGAAAACTGCCTGTGCTGAATCGTACCTTTCGTTTATTTCGTTTTGTCTTTCTGTTTTGGGAGGGAGGGACCTGTGAGGTCCCCTCCCAGCGTGAAGGGGGCCAGACGCCATCAGAGCATAGGGCTGGAGCACTAAGTCTGGGGAACACACGGGCCTAAGGTTCGCTACGGGGAAAGGCGCCTTCCGAGGCAGGTCCTGGAGGCTTCTCGGCCTGCCAGGTGGGGATGGCTTCCCTCCTCCCAGCTTCCGGTGGAGGGGCAGGGGACCTGCAGGGCTCAGGGACAGGCAGCAGCCGGAGGCAGGGCGGAGGACGGAGGGCCTTCAGACAGCGGTGGTTGTACATTCAAGTGTGAGGTGAACCCTTGGGCGGGGCCCAAGCCTGCCCGCTGGAGTCTTGGCAGGCGCCCCACCACTGAGCCTGAGCCTGGGGAGAGGGGCTGCTGGCTGGGCCCGGCCGGCCGGGTTTCTCAGAGGGTCTGTGGATTGACACTGGTTCTTTTCGTAAAAAAATAAAATTAAAAAAAGCAGCATGTCACGCCCATGGTGACGGTGGTGGCCTGGTAGTTGAAGGAGAGATCCTGCCCAGCCGGGGCTGCCTTCCTGCTGGCGACAGGTGAGGGGGCAGGGCCGGGGTGGGCCGGGGCCGCCGCTCCCCTCCTCCCGCACGACCGGGGCACAGCGCTTGGCTCCGACATGCCTGTTACAGCAGACGTCAAAGCCAGGTCAGAGTGGAGAGGGCAGGCGAGGACCGAAGCCCCGACATGATCGTGTAAAACAAGGCGGCGTCACGCGCTTGGGGGTGGGAGTGGGGACGACGGCGACATGTGTAAAAAGTGTCCAAGTTCCCATAGCAAAGAGGGCCAGCCCGGGGCGCGGGCTCCTTTTGGTTTCCTGGTGCTGGCGGTCGGGCACGGCGCCTAGCTCCCGTAGTGCATGGTGTTGGTCGGGATGGACATGGGTGAGGCCATGGAGATGGCGGGGCCGCCCATGGTGAACTGGCTGTTGATGGCGTAGTGGGCGCTTGAGCTGCCGCCGCCGCCGCCCTGGGCGCCCGAGGAGCCTGTGGGGCAGGCCGTGGGCGCTGAGCGGCCAGCGCCAGCCCGCGCCTGCCCAGCCCCCCTGGTGGTGAGCACGCGCGCGCAGGCGTTACCTTGCACGATGCCCGTGCTCATTATGGAGCCCATCCGGGAGTGGGTGTGATTGACAATCCCTGTGTTGGCTGCGCAGCGACAGGGAGGAAGGAAGAAAGGAGAGGAGCCGGGTCACCGCCCCCAGCCTGCGGGCCCCAGCGCTGCTGAGCGCTCGGGGAAGGCACCGCAGCAGCGAAAGAGCAAGGCAGAAGAGCGCGGCTCCAGCCAGAGCCCAGCAGGAGGAAAGGCGCAGGCGACAGAGGGGACCGAGTGCTGGGGACGGTGCCCACCCGCCGCCTGGGTGGCGACACTCACCTAAAGGAATCAGGTTGTTATGGGCCACGCTGGAGCCGCCGGCGATAACACTGCTCAGGTCGTAGGCCGTCGGCATTCCTGCGCCCAGAGAGGGAGGCGTCAGGGGTGGGGCAGCGTCCTGGATGCGGTGCCGGGCGGGCCCCGGGCCAGGGGGATCCACGGCCGACTTACCCGCCACGGCCATCCCGCTGCTGAGGTTGTAGGTGCTGCCCGTGTTCCACATGTTCTCCGAGGGGGATGTGTAGTGCGAGCCGGGCGGGGGGGACGGCGTGGTGCCCGTGTATCTGTGGCAGAGATGGGTGGTGGGCGCGGCTGCGAGGTTGGGGTGCGGGCGTCCCCCTTGTGGGCCAGGCCCTCCTACCTGAAGAAGGGGTTCTTCAGATCTAGCAAGTTACTGGATTTGGAGCCCGTCTGGTCCACCTGGGCCACAATACTGATGTCGTAGCTCTGTCTGTGGGGAGGGCGGCCGTGAGGCGGCGGAGGCGGCGGGCCCCGAACCCCCAGCCCCGGGCGGCAGGCCACACCTTTTGTTGGCAATAAGCAGGCATGTCCCTGAGAGCGTGTCCCCGGCCTTGGCGAACAGTGGTGACTGGAACAGGCACCGGACCTGGTACCAGTGGGTCAGGGGCTCCGTGGGGGCCGTGGACAGCCACACGGTCATTCTGTGAACCATAGGCACACACTTGACTGGGCTGGGGCCACCCCTGAACCCCAAGCATCCGCCCCCTTGGGCCGGGCCCAGAGCTGACAGGCTGCTTTCCAGGCGTGCACACACACGCGTGAGCGTACACACACGCACGCGCGCTCATGGGGGGCTGCACCCTGGCACCTCTCACCCTCCAGACACCATCCCTTCTCGCCTTTTGGATGGAGGGGCCTGCGTTGTCGCCCACCCTCCCAGGCCCCTGACAGCAGGGGTGGCACTCACAGGGAGCCAATGAAAGCCACGTCGAACCAGAAGGCCAGGCCGTGGACCAGCCCCGAGTGCAGCATGTGGAATTTGAAGGGGATTTCTATCCTGGAAGGCAAAGGACACGGTCTGCTGGGAAGGCCAGGGCAGGGCGGGCGCCGGGCCGGGTGCGGGCCGGTACCTGTGCAAATCTCCTTCTTTGGCTTCTAAGAAGTTCACTGTGTACTTGACAGACTTGGCCATCAGGATTCGGATGTCAAAAGTGTCCTGAGAGAGACCACAGGTTGTACCTGGCTTTTACCACAGGGCCAGGGAGAACAGCGTGCCCTGACCTCCCCTGGTCCCGATGGCCTCGAAGCCATCGGCTAACACACCCGACACGAGGGCGAGGAGCACTGACAGCGTCACCAAGGACAGTTAGGGGACAGCTGTCAATGACAAGCGTCCCTGTGCACTAGGGCTTGGCGGCTGATTTCCGGGGTTTAACCTATAGATGTAAGCACATGTGTGTGTTACACGTGTGGCTGTGACACTGGGAACCACCTAATTAGACCAGCAGCGCCTCATCTGTTGGGCTCGTGTGAGAAAGAACGAAGATGCACTCTGGGGGTGCGCCTGCCCCAGGACTGGGGGGCTGAGGCGGGAGGACTGCAGGCTCGGGCCAGCGTGCAGCAACGCAGGGAGGCACTGTGTCAAAATAAACATGAAAAAGGGCTGGGGAGTACTCAGTGGTAGAACGCCCTGGATTCAATCTCTTGTGCCACACACACCACAAAATAACTAAATAAAGAGGCTCTTTGTGTGCACGCCTGTAATCTAGGACGAGGGGTCTGAGACCGGAGGGCCACGGATTCAGGGCCAGCATGAGGTAATGGAGCGAGAGTCTTGACTATTTTTTTTTTTTGGTAGTACTGGGAATGGAACCCAGGAGCATTCTACCTCCGGGTGACATCCCCAGCCCTATTTTTTATTCTTTTATGGAAACAGGGTCTCGCTGAGTTGGTGTAGCTGAGGCTGGGCACAAACTGTCATCGTCCTGTCTCAGCCTCCCAAATACTGGCATTACAAGCTTGCGCCACCACGACCGGCTGGAGGGTCTGATTTTTATCTTTTTTAAATTGTGGTCCTAGGGAATGCACCTTAGGGATGATCTACCTCTGAGCTACAGCCTGAGCCCCGTGTTTATTTATTTTTGTGGTGCTGGGAGTGGAACCCAGGGGCTTCCTACCTCCAGGCTGTACTCCCAGACCTATTTTATATTTTATTAAGGAACAGGGTCTCACTGAGTTGCTGAGAGCCTCACTAAGTAGCTGAGGCTGGCTTCGAACCTGCGCAATCCTCCTGTCTCAGCCCTCCCAAGCACTGGGATTACAAGCGTGCGCCACCATGCCCAGCCTCCGTTTTATTTATTTGTTTAATTAATTTATTGCGGGTCTGGGGATGGAACCCAGGGGCATTATACCTCTGAGCTACACCCCCAGCCCTATTTATTTATTATTTATTTTGAAACAGGGTCTCACTAAGTCACAAAGGGCCTAAGTAATAGCTGAAGCTGTCCTTGAACCATGATCCTCCTGTCTCAGCCTCCCAAATGCTGGGATTACAAGCTGGCGCCACCACACCCGGCTCTTATTTTTTATTTTGAAATAGGGTCTCATCATGTTCTCGGGAGCCTCGCTAAGTTGCCGAGGCTGTTCTTGAATCTGTAACACTACTATCTCAGCCTCTCACTACAAGTGTGCAGCCCCATGCCCACTGAGATGCTGTTTCAAAATAAGAAAGGGCTGGAGTGTGGCAGAGTGGTAGAGCATCCCTGGATTCAATCCCAGTGCCACAAAGATAAAAGTAAAGAGGCTCTTGGTGACCAGCTCGGGAAAGATCTACAAGGTAAGTCATTATAAGTAGGTTAATAACGACAACAACAAAAAGCAAGTTAGAACCTGGGGTAACTTACAAGACCCAGTTTCAAAATAAAAGGGAGAGCCAGGCGTGGCGGGCACGCCTATCATCCCAGCATTCGGGAGGCGGAGACCTGAAGACTGCGGTTCACAGACAGCCTCAGCTACTTAGTGAG